>NW_025211001.1:4600-9861 GCF_004010195.1 Chiloscyllium plagiosum
ATCCTTGGATGCTGCCTGACCTGCTGCGCTTTTCCAGCAACACATTTTCAGCTCTGATCTCCAGCATCTGCAGTCCTCACTTTCTCCAGTGAGTTACTACCCAAAGACTCTATCACTTTATTGATCAGGGAGTTACAGTCCCCAGACTTTATCACTGTATTGATCAGAGAGTTACTGCCCCGAGAATCTATCACTGTAATGATCAGTGAATTACTGCCCTATCACTGTATTAATCAGGGAGTTTGTGATCCCAGACTCGATCACTGTATTGATCAGGGAGTTACTGTCCCCAGGCTCAATCACTGTATTGATCAGGCAGTTACTATCCCCAGGCTCAATCACTTTGTTGATCACAGATTTACTGACCCCAGACTCTCTCACTGTATTGATCAGGTAGTCACTGCCCCCCAGACTCTATCACTGTATTCATCATAGAGTTACTGTCCTTAGACTCTATCACTGTATTGATCAGTGATTTACTGTTCCCAGAAGACTCTATCACTGTATTGATCAGTGATTTACTGTTCCCAGACACTATCACTATATTGATCAGTGAGTTATTATCCCCAGACTTTAACACTGTATTGATCAGTGAGTTAGTGCCCCCAGACTTTATCACTGTATTGATCAGTGAGTTACTACCCAAAGACTCTATCACTGTACTGATCAGGGAGTTACTGTCCCCAGACTCTATCACTATATTGATCGAGGAGTTACTGTCCCCAGATTCTATCACTATATTGTTCAGTGAGCACTGTCCCCAGACTTTATCACTGTATTAATCAGGGAGTTTGTGATCCCAGACTCGATCACTGTATTGATCAGTGAGTAACTGATCCCAGGCATTATCACTGTATTGATCAGGGAGTTACTGTCCCCAGACTCTATCACTGTATTGATCAGGGATATACTGTCCCCAGACACTGTCACTGTATCGATCAGTGAGTTACTGCCCTCACACTCTATCACTGTATTTATTAGGGTGATACTGTCACCAGACTCTATCATTGTATTGATTAGTGAGTTAAGGACACCAGACTCTATCACTGTATTGATCAATGCGTTACTGTCCCCAGACTCTATCACTATATTGATTAGGGCGTTACTGCCCCCACGCTATCACTGTATTGATCAGTGAGTCACTGTCCCCTACTCTATCACTGCATTGATCAGAGCGTTACTGTCCCCAGACACTATCAGTATATTGATCAGTGAGTTACTATCCCCTGACTTTAACATTGTAGTGATCAGTGAGATACTGCTCCCAGACTCAATCACTGCACAATGAGTTACTGCCCTCAGACTGTATCAATGTAATGATCAGTGATATACTGTCCTCACACTCTATCACTGTATTGATTAGTGAGTTATGGACCCCACACTCTATCACTCTATTGATCAATGAGCACTGCCCCGAGACTTTATCACCGTATTAATCAGGGAGTTTGTGATCACAGACTCAATCACTGTATTGATCAGTGAGTTACTGTCTCCAGACTCTATCACTGTATTGATCAGGGAGTTAATGCCCCAGATTCTATCACTGCATTGATCAGTGAGTTACTACCCAAAGACTCTATCACTGTGCTGATCAGGGAGTTACTGCCCCCAGACTCAATCACTGTATTGATCAGAGAGTTACAGTCCCCAGACTCTATCACTGCATTGATCAGGGAGTTACTGCCCCCAGACTGTATCAATGTATTGATCAGGGATATACTGTCCTCACACTCTATCACTATATTGATTTGTGAGTCACTGTCCCCAGACATAATCACTGTGGCGATCAGTGAGTTACTGTCCCCAGACTCTATCACTTTATTGTTCAGGGTATTACTGTCCCCCAGACTGTATCATTGTATTGATCAGTGAGTTACTATCCCCAGGCTCAATCACTGTATTGATCAGTGAGTTACTGCCCCCAGAACTCTATCACTGTATTGATCAGTGAGTCACTGTTGTGATCAGTGAGTTCCTGTCCCCAGACTTTATCACTGTATTGATCATTGAGTTACTGTCCCCAGACTTTATCACTGGATTGATGAGTGAATTACTGCCCCAGACTCTATCACTGTATTAATCAGGGAGTTTGTGATCCCAGACTCTAACACTGTATTAATCAGTGTGTTACAGCCCCCAGATTCTATCACTGTATTCATCAGTGAGTTACTTTCCCCAGACTCTAGCATTGTATTGATCAGTGACTCACTGTACCCAGACTCTATCACTGTATTAATCCGTGAGTTACTGCCCCCAGAATCTATCACTATATTGATCAGTGAGTCACTGTCCCCAGACTCTGTCACTGTATTGATCAGTGTGTCACTGCCTCCAGACTCTATCACTGTATTGATCGAGGAGTTACTGCCCCAGACTCTTATCACTATATTGATCAGAGAGTCACTGCCCCTAGAATCTATCACTGTATTGATCAGTGAGTCACTGTCCCCAGACTCTGTCACTGTATTGATCAGGGAGTCACTGTCCCCAGATTCTATTACTGTATTGATCAGGGAGTCACTGTCCCCAGATTCTATCACTGTATTGATCAGGGAGTCACTGTCCCCAGACTCTATCACTGTATTGATCAGGGAGTTACTGACCCCAGATATCTATCAATGTCTTGATCGGGTGGGTCACTGTCCCCAGACTGTATCACTGTATTGATCAGGGCATTACTGCCACTACGCTATCACTGTATTGATCAGTGAGTCACTGTCCCCAGACTCTATCACTGTATTGATCAGGGCGTTACTGCCCCCAGAGTCTATCATTGTATTGATCGAGGAGTTACTGCCCCCAGAATCTATCACTATATTGATCAGTGAGTCACTGTCCCCAGACTCTGTCACTGTAGTGATCAGTGAGATACTGCCCCCAGACTTTATCACTGTATTAATCAGGGAGCTTGTGATCAGTGAGTTACTGACCCCTGAATCTATCACTGTATTGATCAGTGAGTTACTGCCCCCAGACTCTATTACTGTATTGATCAGTAAGCACTGTCCCCATACTAAATTACTGTATTGATCAGTGAGGTACTGTCCCCAGACTCCATCATTGCATTGATCAGGGCGTTACTGCCCCCACACTATTACTGTATTGATCAGTGAGTCACTGTCCCCAGACTCTGTCATTGTATTGATCAGAGTGTCACTGCCCCCAGACTCTATCACTGTATTGATCAGTGAGTTACTACTGAAAATGTGTTGCTGGAAAAGCGCAGCAGATTAGGCAGCATCCAAGGAGCAGGAGAATCGACGTTTCGGGCATGAGCCCTTCTTCATGCCCGAAACGTCGATTCTTCTAATCCTTGGATGCTGCCTGACCTGCTGCGCTTTTCCAGCAACACATTTTCAGCTCTGATCTCCAGCAGCTGCAGTCCTCACTTTCTCCAGTGAGTTACTACCCAAAGACTCTATCACTGTATTGATCAGGGAGTTACAGTCCCCAGACTTTATCACTGTAATGATCAGTGAATTTCTGCCCCCAGACACTATCACTGTATTAATCAGGGAGTTTGTGATCCCAGACTCGATCACTGTATTGATCAGGGAGTTACTGTCCCCAGGCTCAATCACTGTATTGATCAGGCAGTTACTATCCCCTGGCTCAATCACTTTGTTGATCACTGATTTACTGACCCCAGACTCTCTCACTGTATTGATCAGGTAGTCACTGCCCCGCAGACTCTATCACTGCATTCATCATAGAGTTACTGTCCTTAGACTCTATCACTGTATTGATCAGTGATTTACTGTCCCCAGACACTATCACTATATTGATCAGTGAGTTACTATCCCCAGACTTTAACACTGTATTGATCAGTCAATTCGTGCCCCCAGACTCTATCACTGTATTGATCAGGGAGTTACTGTCCCCAGGCTCAATCACTGTATTGATCAGGCAGTTACTATCCCCAGGCTCAATCACTTTGTTGATCACTGATTTACTGACCCCAGACTCTCTCACTGTATTGATTAGGTAGTCACTGCCCCGATGACTCTATCACTGCATTCATCATAGAGTTACTGTCCTTAGACTCTATCACTGTATTGATCAGTGATTTACTGTCCCCAGACACTATCACTATATTGATCAGTGAGTTACTATCCCCAGACTTGATCAGTCAATTAGTGCCCCCAGACTTTATCACTGTATTGATCAGTGAGTTACTATCCCCAGACTTTAACACTGTATTGATCAGTCAATTCGTGCCCCCAGACTTTATCACTGTATTGATCAGGGAGTTACTGTCCCCAAACTCTATCACTGGATTGATGAGTGAATTACTGACCCCAGAATCTATCACTATATTGATCAGCGAGTCACTGTCCCCAGACTCTGTCACTGTATTGATCAGGGAGTCACTGTCCCCAGATTCTATCACTGTATTGATCAGTGAGTCACTGTCCCCAGAATCTATCACTGTATTGATCAGCGAGTCACTGTCCCCAGACATAATCACTGTGGTGATCAGGGAGTTACAGTCCCCAGACTCTATCACTGTATTGATCGAGGAGTTACTGCCCCAGACTCTATCACTATATTGATCAGTGAGCACTGTCCACAGACTTTATCACTGAATTAATCAGGGAGTTACTGTCCCCAGACTCTTTCACTGTATTGATCAGGGATATACTGTCCCCAGACTCTGTCACTGTAATGATAAGGGAGTTACTGCCCACAGATTCTATCACTGTATCGATCAGTGAGTTACTGCCCTCACACTCTATCACTGTATTGATTAGGGAGTTACTGTCGCGAGACTCTATCATTGTATTGATTAGTGAGTTAGGGACCCCAGACTCTATCACTGTATTGATCAGGGAGTTACTGCCCCCAGATCTCTATCAATGTCTTGATCGGGGGGGGTCACTGTCCCCAGACTGTATCACTGTATTGATCAGGGAGTTACTGCCCCCAGACTCTATCACTGCACTGATCAGAGCGTTACTGTCCCCAGACACTATCACTATATTGATCAGTGAGTTACTATCCCCAGACTTTAACACTGTAGTGATCAATGAGATACTGCCCCCAGACTTTATCACTGTATTAATCAGGGAGTTTGTGATCCCAGACTCAATCACTGTATTGATCAGTGAGTTACTGCCCCCAGACTTTATCACTGGATTGATGAATGAATTACTGCCCCCAGACTCAATCACTGTATTGATCAGTGAGTTACAGTCTCCAGTCTCTATCACTGCATTGATTAGGGAGTTACTGCCCCCAGACTGTATCAATGTATTGATCAG
>NW_025211001.1:10007-17985 GCF_004010195.1 Chiloscyllium plagiosum
CACTATCACTATATTGATTAGTGAGTTACTATCCCCAGACTTTAACACTGTAGTGATCAGTGAGATACTGCCCCCAGACACTATCACTGTATTAATCAGGGAGTTTGTGATCCCAGACTCAATCACTGTATTGATCAGTGAGTTACTGCCCCCAGACTTTATCACTGGATTGATGAATGAATTACTGCCCCCAGACTCAATCACTGTATTGATCAGTGAGTTACAGTCTCCAGTCTCTATCACTGCATTGATTAGGGAGTTACTGCCCCCAGACTGTATCAATGTATTGATCAGGGATATACTGTCCTCACACTCTATCACTGTATTGATTAGTGAGTTACAGATCCCAGACTCCATCACTGTGGTGATCAGTGAGTTACTGCCCCCAGACTTTATCACTGGATTGATGAATGAATTACTGCCCCCAGACTCTATCACTGTATTGATCAGTGAATTACAGTCTCCAGACTCTATCACTGTATTGATCAGTGAGTTACTGGCCCCAGACTGTATCAATGTATTGATCAGTGATAATCTGTCCTCACACTCTATCACTGTATTGATTAGTCAGTTACGAACCCCAGACTCTATCACTGTATTGATCAGTGAGTTAATGCCCCTTGACTTTATCACTGCATTGATCAGTGAGTTCCAGCCCCCAGAGTCTATCATTGTATTGATCAGTGAATTACTGTCTCCAGACTCTACCACTCTATTGATCAGGGAGTTACTGACCCCAGGCATTATCACTGAATCGATTAGGGAGTCACTGCACCCCACACCCTATCACTGTATTGATCAGGGAATCCCTGTCCCCAGACACTATCACTGTATTGATCAGTGAGCCACTGTCCCCAGACTCTGTCACTGTATTGACCAGGGAGTCACTGTCCCCAGACTCTATCACTGCATTGATCAGTGAGTTACTACCCAAAGACTCTATCACTGTACTGATCAGGGAGTTACTGCCCCCAGACTCAATCACTGTATTGATCAGAGAGTTACAGTCACGAGACTCTATCACCGTATTGATCAGTGAGTTACTGTCCCCAGACTCTATCACTGTATTGATTTGTGAGTCACTGTCCCCAGACATAATCACTGTGGTGATCAGTGAGTTACTGTCCCCTGACTCTGTCACTGTATTGATCAGGGAGTTACTGTCGCCAGACTCTATCATTGTATTGATTAGTGATTTAAGGACCCCAGACTCTATCACTGTATTGATCGGGGAGTTACTGCCCCCAGATCTCTATCAATGTATTGATCGGGGTGGGGGGTCACTGTCACCAGACTCTATCACTATATTGATCAGGGCGTTACTGCCCCCACGCTATCATTGTATTGGTCAGTGAGTCACTGTCCCCAGACTCTATCACTGCATTGATCAGAGTGTTACTGTCCCCAGACACTATCACTATATTGATCAGTGAGTTACCATCCCCAGACTTGAAAACTGTAGTGATCAGTGAGATACTGCCCCCAGACTTTGTCAATGTATTAATCAGGGAGTTTGTGATCCCAGACTCAATCACTGTATTGATCAGGGAGTTATTGCCCCAGATTCTATCACTGTATTGATCAGTGATTTACTGCCCCCAGACTCTATCTCTATGTTGATCAGTGAGTTACTATCCCCAGACTTTAACACTGCAGTGATCAGTGAGTTACTGTCCCCAGACTTTATCACTACTGCCCCCAGACTCTATCACTATGTTGATCAGTGAGTTACTATCCCCAGACTTGAACACTGTAATGATCAGTGAGATACTGCCCCCAGACTTTGTCACTGTATTAATCAGGGAGTTTGTGATCCCAGACTCAATCACTGTATTGATCAGAGAGTTATTGCCCCAGATTCTATCACTGTATTTATCAGTGATTTACTGCCCCCAGACTCTATCACTATGTTGATCAGTGAGTTACTATCCCCAGACTTTAACACTGTAGTGATCAGTGAGTTACTGCCCCCAGACTCTATCACTGGATTGATGAATGAATTACTGCCCTCAGACTCTATCACTGCATTAATCAGGGAGTTTGTGATCATAGACTCTATCACTGTATTGATCAGTGAGTTACTGACCCCTGGCATTGTCACTGTATTGATCAGTGAGTTACTGCCCCCAGACTCTATCAATGCTTTGATCAGGGATATACTGTCCCCAGATTCTATCACTGTATTGATCAGTGAGTTAGTGCCCCCAGAGTCTATCATTGTATTGATCAGTGAATTACTGTCTCCAGACTCTATCACTATATTGATCAGGGAGTTACAGTCCCCAGACTCTATCACTCTGTTGATCAGTGAGTTACTGACCCCAGGCATTATCACTGTATTAATTAGGTAGTCACTGCCCCCCAGACACCATCACTGCATTAATCAAGGAGTTACTGCCCCCAGACCCAATCACTGTATTGATCAGGGAATCCCTGCCCCCAGACACTATCACTGTATTGATCAGTGAGTTACTATCCCCAGACTATATCACTGTATTGATCCGTGAGTTCCTGCCGCAGAATCTATCACTGTATTGAACAGTGAGTTACTGTCCCCTGACACTATCACTGTATTGATCAGGGAGTTAATGTCTCCAGACTCAATCACTGTACTGATCAGTGAGTTACGGCCCCCAGCCTCTGTCACTCTATTGATCAAGGAGTTAGTGCACCCAGTATCTATCACTGAATTGTTCAGTGAGTTCGAGTCCCCAGACTCTATCACTGTGTTGGTCAGGGAGTCACTGTCCTCAGACACTATCACTCTATTGATCAGGGAGTTACTGTCCCCAGACTCTATGACTGCAATGATCAGGGAGTCACTGACCAGACACTCTATCACTGTATTGATCAAAGAGTCACTGCCCCCCCAGACTCGACCACTGTATTGAACAGGGAGTTACTACCCACAGGCTCAATCACTTTGTTGATCACTGAGTTACTGACCCCAGACTCTCCCACTGTATTCATCAGGGAGGTCCTGTCCTTGGACTCTATCACTGTATTGATCAGTGATTTACTGTCCCAAGACACTATCACTATATTGATCAGTGAGTTACTATCCCCAGACTTAAACATTGTAGTGATCAGTGAGTTACTGCCCCCAGACTTTATCACTGTATTAATCAGGAATTTTGTGATCCCAGACTCAATCACTGTATTGATCAGTGAGTTACTGTCCCCAGACTAAATTACTGCATTGATCAGTGAGGTACTGTCCCCAGACTCGATCACTGTATTGATCAGTGCCTTACTGCCCCCAGATTCTATCACTGTCGTGATCAGTGAGTTACTTCCCCCAGACTCTATCATTGTATTGATCAGGTAGTCACTGCCCCCAGACACTATCACGATATTGATCAGTGAGTTACTATCCCCAGACTTTAACATTGTATTGATCAGTGAGTTACTGCCCCCAGACATTATCACTGTATTGATCGGGCGTTACTGTCCCCAGACTGTATTACTGTATTGATCAATGCATTACTGTCCCCAGACTGTGTCACTGTATTGATCTGGGAGTCACTGTCCCCAGACTCTATCACTGTATTGATCAGTGAGTTACTGCCCCCAGACTTTATCACTGTATGGATCAGTGAGTTACTGTCCCCAGATTGTATCATTGTATTGATCAATGCGTTGCCGTCCCCAGACTGCGTCACTGTATTGATCGGGGAGTCACTGTCCCCAGACTCTATCACTGTATTGATCAGTGAATTACTGACCCCAGGCATTATCACTGTATTGATCAGGGAGTTACTGCCCTCACACTCTATCACGGTATTGATCAGTGAGTCACTCTCCCCAGACTCTATCACTGTATTGATCAGTGAGTTACTGCCCCCAGACTTTATCACTGTATTGATCAGTGAGTTACTGCCCCCAGACTCTATCACTGTATTGATCGGGTGTTACTGTCCCCAGACCCTATCACTGTATTGATCGGGCGTTACTCTGTATCACTGTATTGATCAGGGAGTTACTGTTCCCAGACTCTATCACTGTATTGATCAGAGAGTTACTGACCCCCGACTCTATCACTGTATTAATCGGGGAGTTTGTGATCCCAGATTCTATCACTGTATTCATCAGGGAATCACCGTCCTCAGACTCTATCACTATAATGATCAGGGAGTTACTGCCCCCAGAATTTATTACTGTATTGATCAGTGAGTTACTGTTCCCAGACTCGATCACTGTATTGATCAGGGAGTCACTGTCCCCAGACCTGATCACTGTAATGTTCGGGGCGTTACTGTCCCCAGACTGTTTCACTGTATTGATTAGTGAGTCACTATCCCCAGACCCTATCACTGCATTGATCGGGCGTTACTGTCCCCACACTGTATCATTGTATTGATCAAAGCGTTACTGTCCACAGATTCTGTCACTGTATTGATCGGGGAGTTACTGACCCCAGGCTGTATCACTGTATTGATCAGAGAGTTACTGACCCCAGGCTGTATCACTGTATTGATCAGGGAGTTACTGCCCCCATACTCTATCACTGTATTGATCAGTGAGTCACTGTCCCCAGTCTCCATCACTGTATCCATCAGGGAATCACCGTCCTCAGGCTCTATCACTGAATTGATCGGGGCGTTACTGTCCCCAGACTCTGTCACTGTATTGATCGGGGCGTTACTGTCCCCAGACTGTATCACTGTATTGATCAGTGAGTCACTGTCCCCAGACCCTATCACTGTATTGATCGGGCGTTACTGTCCCCAGACTGTATCACTGTATTGATCAATGCCTTACTGTCCCCAGATTCTGTTACAGTATTGATCGGGGTGTCACTGTCCCCAGACCCTATCACTGTACTGATCGGGCATTACTGTCCCCAGACTGTAACACTGTACTGATCAATGCATTACCGTCCCCAGATTCTGTCACTGTATTGATCGGGAAGTCACTGTACCCAGACTCTATCACTGTATTGATCAGTGAGTTACTGACCCCAGGCAGTATCACTGTATTGATCAGTGGGTCACTGTCCCCAGACCCTATCACTGTATTGATCGGGCGTTACTGTCCCCAGACTGTATCACTGTATTGATCAGGGAGTTACTGTTCCCAGACTCTATCACTGTATTGATCAGAGAGTTACTGACCCCAGACTCTATCACTGTATTAATTGGGGAGTTTGTGATCCCAGACTCTATCACTGTATTCATCAGGGAATCACCGTCCTCAGACTCTATCACTATAATGATCAGAGAGTTACTGCCCCCAGAATTCATTACTGTATTGATCAGTGAGTTACTGTTCCCAGACTCGATCACTGTATTGATCAGGGAGTCATGCCCCCTGACTCTATCCCTGTATTGATCAGGGAGTCACTGTCCCCAGACTCTGTCAGTGTATTGATGAGAGCGTTACTGTCCCCAGACTCTATCACTGTATTCTTCAGGGACTTACTGTCCCCAGACTCTATCACTGTATTGATCAGTGAGTTACAGTCTCCAGACTGTAACAATGTATTGATGAGCGATAATCTGTCCTCACACTCTATCACTGTATTGATTAGTGAGTTACTGCCCCCAGACTCTATCACTATTTTGATCAGTGAGTTACTATCCCCAGACTTTAACACTGCAGTGATCAGTGAGTTACTGTCCCCAGACTTTATCACTGGATTGATGAATGAATTACTGCCCCCACACTCTATCACTGCATTAATCAGGGAGTTAATGCCCCTTGACTTTATCACTGCATTAATCAGTGAGTTCCAGCCCCCAGAGTCTATCATTGTATTGATCAGTGAATTACTGTCTCCAGACTCTACCACTCTATTGATCAGGGAGTTACTGACCCCAGGCATTATCACTGAATCGATTAGGGAGTCACTGCACCCCACACCCTATCACTGTATTGATCAGGGAATCCCTGTCCCCAGACACTATCACTGTATTGATCAGTGAGCCACTGTCCCCAGACTCTGTCACTGTATTGACCAGGGAGTCACTGTCCCCAGACTCTATCACTGCATTGATCAGTGAGTTACTACCCAAAGACTCTATCACTGTACTGATCTGTGAGTTACTGCCCCCAGACTCAATCACTGTATTGATCAGGTGATCAGTGAGTTACTGTCCCCAGACTTTATCACTGGATTGATGAATGAATTACTGCCCCCACACTCTATCACTGCATTAATCAGGGAGTTAATGCCCCTTGACTTTATCACTGCATTAATCAGTGAGTTCCAGCCCCCAGAGTCTATCATTGCATTGATCAATGAATTACTATCACCCAGACTTTAACACTGTAGTGATCAGTGAGTTACTGCCCCCAGACTGTATCAATGTATTGATCAACGATAATCTGTCCTCACACTCTATCACTGTATTGATTAGTGATTTACTGCCCCCAGACACTATCACTGCATTGATCAGGGAGTTAATGTCTCCAGACTCAATCACTGTACTGATCAGTGAGTTACTGCCCCCAGCCTCTGTCACTCTATTGATCAAGGAGTTAGTGCACCCAGTATCTATCACTGAATTGATCAGTGAGTTCGAGTCCCCAGACTCCATCACTGTGTTGGTCAGGGAGTCACTGTCCTCAGACACTATCACTATATTGATCAGGGAGTTACTGTCCCCAGACTCTATGACTGCAATGATCAGGGAGTCACTGACCCGAAACTCTATCACTGTATTGATCAAAGAGTCATTGCCCCCCAGACCCGACCACTGTATTGAACAGGGAGTTACTACCCCCAGGCTCAATCACTTTGTTGATCACTGAGTTACTGACCCCAGACTCTCCCACTGTATTCATCAGGGAGGTCCTGTCCTTGGACTCTATCACTGTATTGATCAGTGATTTACTGTCTCCAGACACTATCACTATATTGATCAGTGAGTTACTATCCCCAGACTTTAACACTGTAGTGTTCAGTGAGTTACTGCCCCCAGACTTTATCACCGTATTAATCAGGGAATTTGTGATCCCAGACTCAATCACTGTATTGATCAGTGAGTTACTTTTCCCAAACTCTATCACTGCATTGATCAGTGAGTTAATGTCCCCACACTCTATCACTGTATTGATCAGGGTGTTACTGCCCCAGACTCTATCACTGTATTGATCAATGCATTACTGTCCCCAGACTCTATCATTGTATTGATCAGGCAGTTACTATCCCCAGGCTCAATCACTTTGTTAATCACTGGTTTACTGCCCCAGACTTATCACTGTATTGATCAGGGAGTCACTCTCCCCAGACTCTATCACTGTATTGATCGGGGAGTCACTGGCCCCAGACTCTATCACTGTATTGAATTACTGACCCCATGCATTGTCACTGTATTGATCAGGGAGTTAATGCCCCCAGACTCTATCACTGCATTGATCAGTGCGTTACTGCCCCCAGACTCTATCAATGCATTGATCAGGGATATACTGTCCCCAGACTCTAACACTGTATTAATCAGAGAGTCACTGTCCCCAGACTCGATCACTGTATTTATCAGGGCATTACTGCCCGCAGATGCTATCACTGTATTGATCAGGGAGTCACTGTCCCCAGACTCTATCACTGTATTGATCGGGGAGTCACTGTCTGCAGACTCTATCACTGTATTGATCAGTGAATTACTGACCCCAGGCAGTATCATTGTATTGATCAGGGAGTTAATGCCCCCAGACTCGATCACTGTATTGATCAGGGCATTACTGCCCCCAGACGCGATCACTGTATTGATCCAGGAGTCACTGTCCCCAGACTCTATCACTATATTGATCGGGGAGACACTGTCCCCAGACTCTATCACTATATTGATCGGGGAGACACTGTCCCCAGACTCGATCACTGTATTGATCAGCGCGTTACTGTCCCCAGACTCAAAGTTTTACCTGCACATCCACCAATATCATTTATTGTATCCGTTGCTCCCGATGCGGTCTCCTCTACATTGGGGAGACTGGGCGCCTCCTAGCAGAGCGCTTTAGGGAACATCTCCGAGACACC
>NW_025211001.1:18252-21319 GCF_004010195.1 Chiloscyllium plagiosum
TGCTACTCTCTCCCCACCCCCCCCCTCCTCTAGCTTATCTCTCCATGCTTCAGGCTCTCTGCCTTTAATCCTGATGAAGGGCTTTTGCCCGAAACGTCGATTTTGCTGCTCGTTGGATGCTGCCTGAATTGCTGTGCTCTTCCAGCACCACTGATCCAGAATCTATCACTGTATTGATCAGTGAATTACTGACCCCAGGCATTATCACTGTATTGATCAGGGAGTTACTGCCCTAAGACTCTATCACTGCATTGATCAGTGACTTACTGCCCCCAAACTCTATCAATGCATTGATCAGGGATATACTGTCCCCAGACTCTAACACTGTATTGATCAGGGAGTTACTGTCCCCATACTATATCACTGTATCGATCAGTGAGTTACTGCCCGCACACTCTATCACTGTATTGATTAGGCAGTTACTGTCGCCAGACTCTATCATTGTATTGATTAGTGAGTTACAAACCCCAGACTCTATCACTGTATTGATCAGGTAGTTACTGTCCCCAGTCTCTATCACTGTATTGATCAGTGAATTAATACCCCCAGACTCTATCATTGTATTGATCAGTGAGTTACTGTCCCCAGGCGTTATCACTGTATTGATCAGGGAGTCACTGCCCCCCAGACACTATCACTGCATTGATCAGGGAGTTACTGCCCCCAGACTCTATCACTATATTGATCAGGGAATCACTGTCCCCAGACTCTATCACTGTATTGAACAGTGAGTTACTGACCCCAGACGCTATCACTGTATTGATCAGGGTGTCACTGCCCCCCAGACACTACCACTGCATTGATCAGGGAGTTAGTGCCCCCAGACTCTATCACTGTATTGAACAGTGAGTAACAGCACCCAGATACTATCATTGTATTGATCCAAGAGTCACTGCCCCCCAGACTCTATCACTGTATTGATCAGTGAGTTATTGTTCCGAAACTCTATCACTGTTTCGGTAAGGGAGTCACTGCCCCCAGACTCTATTACTGTATTGATCAGTGAGTCATTGCCCCCACTGGGCACGGTGGCACAGTGGTTAGCACTGCTGCCTCACAGCGCCAGAGACCCGGGTTCAATTCCCGCCTCAGGCGACTGACTGTGTGGAGTTTGCACATTCTCCCCGTGTCTGCGTGGGTTTCCTCCGGGTGCTCCGGTTTCCTCCCACAATCCAAAGGTGTGCAGGGCCAGGTGAATTGGCCATACTAAATTGCCCGTAGTGTTGGGTAGGGGGTAGATGTGGGGGTATGGGTGGGTTTCGCTTCGGCGGGTCGGTGTGGACTTGTTGGGCCGAAGGGCCTGTTTCCATACTGTAATGTAATCTAATCTAATCTAAAACTCTATCACTGTATTGGTCAGTGCGTTACTGTCTGCAGACTCCATCACTGTATTGATCAGTGAGTCACTGTCCCCAGACTTTATCACAGTTACTGCCCCCAGGCTCTATCACTGTATTCATCAGGGGATCACCGTCCTCAGACTCTATCACTATAATGATCAGGGAGTTACAGTCCCAGTCTCTATCACTGTACTGATCAGGGAGTCACTGCCACCTGACTCTATCATTGTATTGATCGGGGAGACGCTGTCCCCAGACTCTATCACCGTATTGCTCAAAGCGTTACTGTCCCCAGACTCTATCACTGCATTGATCAGTGAGTTAATGTCCCCGGACTCTATCACTGTATTGATCAGGGAGTTACTGCCCCCAGACTCGATCACTGTATTGATCAGGGCGTTACTGTCCCCAGACGCTATCACTGTATTGATCAGGGAGTCACAGTATTGATCGGGGAGTCACTGTCCCCAGACTCTATCAATGCATTGATCAGGGATATACTGTCCCCAGACTCTAACACTGTATTGATCAGGGAGTTACTGCCCACAGACTCCATCACTGCATTGATCAGTGAGTTAATGTCCCCAGACTCTATCACTGTATTGATCAGTGTGTCACTGTGCCCGGACTCTATCACAGTATTTATCAGGGTGTTACTGCCCCCAGACTCTATCACTCTATTGATCAGTGAGTTACTGCCCCCAGGCTCTATCACGGTATTAATCAGGGAGTTTGCGATCCCAGACTCAATCACTGTATTGGTCAGTGAGTTACTGACCCCAGACTTTATCACTGTATTGATCAGGGAGTCACTGTCCCCAGACACTATCACTGTATTGATCTGAGAGTTAGTGTCCCCAGAATCTATCACTGTATTGATCAGTGAGTTACTATGCAAACACTCTAACACTGTATTGATCAGTGAGTCACTGTCCCCAGGCTCTATCACTGTATTGATCCGTGCGCTACTGTTCCCAGAATCTATCACTGTATTGATCAGGTTGTTGCTGCGCCCAGACTCTATCAATGTATTGATCGGGGAGTTATTGCCCCCAGAATCTATCACAGTATTCATTAGTGAGTCACTGTCCCCAGACACTGTCACTGTATTGATCAGTGAGTCACTGCCCCCTGAATCTATCACTGCATTGATCAGTGAGTTACTACCCAAAGACTCTATCACTGTACTGATCAGAGAGTGGCTGCCCCAGACTCTGTCACTGTATTGATCAGGGAGTTACTGCCCCTAGACTCTATCACTGTATTGATCAGTGAATCACTGACCCCAGACTCTATCACTATATTGATCAGTGCGTTACTGCCCACAGAGTCCATCACTGCATTGATCAGTGAGTTAATGTCCCCAGACTCTGTCACTGCATTGATCAGGGAGTCATTGTCCCCAGACTCTATCACTGTATTGTTTGGGGAGTGACTGCCCCCAGACTCTATCAATGTATTGATCAGGGAGTCATTGTCCCCAGACTCTATCGCTGTATTGATCCGTGAGTCACTGTCGATCACGGTATTGATCAGGGAGTTACTGTAACCAGACTTCATCACTGTATTGATCAGAGAGTTACTGCCCCAAACTCGATCACGGTATTGATCAGGGAGTTACTGTAACCAGACTTTATCAATGTATTGATCAGTGAGTCACTGTCCAAGGACTCTATCACAGTATTTATCATTTATTTAATTTAGATGCCTATGGTTGCAGTAAGTTT
>NW_025211002.1:0-2524 GCF_004010195.1 Chiloscyllium plagiosum
CTCTCTCTCTCTCCATTCCCAGCTCAGTGTGTTTGCATGAGCTTTATTGTTATGCACTTACATGATCCCAGTGAAAAGTTTATAAGCCTCCTCATACAGCTCCATCTGAGGTACAAAAGGTACAGATCCTTCAGAGCAAGTTCTGAAGAAAAAGAGATTAGAAAATTAAGAAATAAAACGTTGAGCTTTGCAGATTTGTAGGAATTAATTAGAAAATTAGAAAAAAAAAAATCAGAATAATAGTCCTCTCAAACCAGATAGTGAAAGAGAGTCCTGGCTGGCACCAATCCTTCAGTCTGCGCTGGCCCATGGCTCCCGACTGCACCAGACTTCACCTCCAGATGTTGACGTTGTCAGACCGCCCTGGAATCCCCTCAAGACGAGAAGTTCGCAATCAGCCGAAAGATCACCGTGGGCCACTGAAAGACCACTACGCTGGGCCAAGAGACCACCACATTCCACCAAACGGCCACCGCGCCGAGACAGGAAGCCGCCCGCGCCAGGAAAACAAAGGGTTGTCACTCTGTCTCTATTCCCAATTCATTGCTGTCTCTCTCTATTCCAAGTGTTGACTCTCTCTCTGTTCCCAATTCCGTATCCTGTTGCTCTGTCTCTCTCTATCCCCAGTACCATGTTCTGTCTCTCTGTCTCTCTATTTCCAGTTCACTGTGTTATCACTCTCCCAATCTCTTTGTTCTAAGTACAGTGTGTCTGCCTCTATTCCCAGTTGAGTGTGTGGGTCACGCTGTCTCTCTCTTTCGCTCTCTCCCTACCTCCAGTACATTGTGTTGTCACTCGGTTTCTCCATTTCCAGTTCAATGTGTGTGACGCTGTCTCTCTCTCTCTCTCTATTCCTAGTTAAGTGTCTTTTTGGACTGTTTCTCTCTGTCACAGTTTAGTGTGTTGTTTCTCTCTCTCTCGTTCACTGTTCTCTGTTCAGTATGTTGTCAGTCTGTCTCTCTCACTGTTGCCAGTTCAGTATTTTGTCACTCTCTCTACTTCCAGTTTTGTGTGTTGTCACTCTGTCTGTCTGTCTCTCTCTATCCCAAGTTAAATGTGTAGTTGCTCAGTGTGTGTGTGTCTCTTTCTCTCTCACTCTATTCCCAATTCAGTACATTGTCGCTGTGTTGCCTTCTGTCCCCAGTTCAGTGTGCTGTCAGTCTGTCTCAGTCTCTCTCTATTGCCAGTTCAGTGTGCTGTCATTCTTTCTTTCTGTCTCTATTTTCTGTTCAGGGCATTGTCACTCTCTCACACTGTCTGTTCCTAGTTCAGTGTGTTGTCACTGTCTCTCTCCAATCCCAGTTCTGTGTGGTGTCACTCTGTCTCTCTCTATTCACAGTTCAATCTATTAGGCCCTCTGTCACTCCCTATTCCCGATTTTTTTTTCAGACTAACCTGTGGGTATTGTTGTGTTGCTGCAGATTTTCCTCTTCCAGTTACTAAGGGGCCTGGCTTACTGTCATAGCCGTAAAGTGCTGCACCGAGACCTGAAACCTCAGAACCTCCTGATCAGTGACAGGGGAGAACTCAAGCTCGCTGACTTTGGTATGTAACAGCTCCCAACAACAACAACAACTACTGTGTCTGTGTGTGTGTGTGTGTGTGCATGTGGATGCGTCTTTGTGTGTGTGTATGTGATTGTGCATGTGCGCGCGTGTCTGTGTCTGTGCGTGTGTGCACGTGTCTGTGCCTGTGTGTGTCTGTGCATGTGCGTGCGTGTCTGTGTCTGTGCATGTGTGTGTGTCAGTGCGTGTGCGCGTGTCTGTGTGTGTCCGCACATGTCCGCGTGTCTGTGACTGTGCGAGTGCGTGTCTGTGCATGAGCGCGCGTATCTGTGTGTCTGTACGTGTGCACGTGTCGGTGCATGTGTGTGTGTCTGTGCGTGTGCGCGCGTCTGTGTGTGTGTATCTGTGTGTTTGTGCGTATGCGCCCGTGTCTGTGTCTGTGCGTGTGCACGAGTATCTGTGTGCGTGTCTGTGTCCGTGTGTATATGTGTGTGTTTTTGCATGTGCGCACATGTCTGTGCATATGTGTCTGTGCGTGTGCACGCGTATGAGTGTGTCTGTGCGTGTGCGCATGTGTCTGTCTGTGCGTCTGTCAGTGTGTGTGTGTCAGTGCGTGTGCGTGCGGGTCTGTATGTGTGCACACGTGTCTGTCTGTGCGTGTGTGCGCGTGTCAGTGCGTATGTGCGTGTCTGTGCGTGTGTATGTCTGTATGCGTGTCTGTGTGTGCGTGTCTGTGCGTGTGCGCGAGTCTGTGTGTGTCTGTGCATGCGTGCGTCTGTGTGTGTCTGTGCGTGAGTGTCTGTGCGTGTGCGCGTCTCTCTGAGCGTGTGTGCGTGTGTCTGTGTGTACGCGTGTGTCTGTGTGTGTGGGTGGTTCTATGTAGGTGGTTGTGAGTATGGGCGATGTCAAAGGTGGTAGGTGGGGCATGTGAGCTAGAACGGGTGTGTGAGTGTGTATGGGGGTGTGTGAATGTGAGAGGGACTGTACGAGTGTGTGAGGGGGAAGGGAATGAGGGAGTG
>NW_025211002.1:6007-7340 GCF_004010195.1 Chiloscyllium plagiosum
GGAGTGTGTGAGTATGTACGGGGGGTGTGTGAATGAGGGAGTGTGTGAGTGTGTATGGGGGTGTGTGATTGAGAGTGGATTGTGTATGGGAGTGAGAAGGCGTGTATGAATGTCTGCAGCTGGATGACACTGGGTTGGAGTTGCTGGCTGGGATTCGTGCTCCTGTGTCAGGTGATAACTCTGAGCGCGTTGATGCTCGATCAGGACCAAGGGGTGAAAATCCCATTTGAAGCAGAAATGTTCTGTGAGCCTCTGTACAGCCTGTATCGCTCAGGGAGTTGATGTGGTATGCTGGCAAAGACTTCTGTGACGTACAGGAAGAAGAGAATCTTACCTCTCTCAGAGGAATGTGCCTCTGGCTACTCTGAGCTGAGGACCATTGGCTGAGACAAAACAGTGAACAGCAAGAGGTATCCCTTCCCCGCCGATCTCAGTGAGTTCAACGGAAGTCAACTCCCGCTCCCCAACAGTTCCAGTTCCAATGTAAGATGTAAATGTGACCTGTCTATTATGAAGAAGTGCTGCTTTGCCAGGGGCTGCACTTTGGCCAAATGGGACTTTGATGCAGCTGATCGCCCCTTAGCTTCCAGAATCGAACTTGTCCTCGGGGTTTTGTTCTGTTTACTTATGAGACATGGGGATTACTGGCGGGGACAGCATTTATTGCCCGCCTCTAGCTGCCCTTGAGAAGGGGGTGGTGAGCTGTCTTCTTGAATTTCTGCAGTCCACGTGCTGTGGGTTGACCCACAAGTCATTAGGAAGGGAATTCCAGCATTTTGACCCAGTGACAGTGATGCAGTGGCGATATATTTCCAAGTCAGGATGGTGGGTGGCTTGGAGGAAAACTTGTAGTGGGTGGTACTCCCATGTATCTGCTGCCCTTGTCCTCTGGCTGGAATTGGCTCTGAGTTTGGAAGGGGCTGTCTGAGGATCTGCTGTGTATTTCTCTGTCTGTGTGATCCACAGCCTGAATGTTTACCTTCCCTTTTCCAGGATTGGCTCGAGCCAAGTCTGTTCCTACAAAGACCTACTCAAATGAAGTGGTGACGCTGTGGTACCGTCCTCCAGATGTTCTCCTGGGCTCAACAGAATACTCTACACCCATTGACATGTGGTGAGGCCTTGTTTCACCCAGCTTTCCGTGTCACTATTCCCACACCAGCTAACCCTGTGGCAGTCCAGCTCCTTTTACAATGCTGTTGACTGATTCACTCTGTCAACTACCCCAACCACCCTCCTCCTGCCTCCTCTCCGTTCTCCACCCTCCTCCTACCACTCTCTCCTCCTCCTGCCATGTCCCCTCACGGACTTACAACTGGCCATGCCTGTTATC
>NW_025211002.1:7351-14637 GCF_004010195.1 Chiloscyllium plagiosum
CCTTCTCCCCCTCCCCCCCTTCATACCTCTCTCTCTAGTTCAGTTGTTCCTGCTTTGTCTCCTCCTCACTGTCGGCCGTTCTCCAGGGCTTGCTGTTCACGGTGAGATGTTGGTTCTGAATTCTTGTCCAAATCACTGAACTAACGTGAATCTGGCCTTCGCTGTCTACAACTCCCCCAACGCCCCCCCAGCCTGAAAACTAACCAATCACCGGCACCGTTCATTATTCCTGCTCTCACCCTGACCCTCTGACTCCATGACTCGTTTTAACCAACTGAGTCCAATCTGTGACCTTTGCTTCCTGAGCACTCCACCAATGGGGGGAGATCTTGGGGAGCTGCCTGAATCACTGCGACTAATATAGTACAGGTAGACAACCCTTTATCCGAAATCTGATTTGGCTTCGAAGTCCGAAGGTCTTTTTGAGACGTTTTTTTTTCCCCCCTCATTAACAAGGTCGCTAGGTGCGCAAACAAGTCGACGCCCGCTCAATGCTTGTCACTCAGATATGATGTGTGGGGGCGTAGCCCAGCACTGGCAGGCCTCAGTTCTGTCTCAAGGCCCGTTTTACTCAGGGAGTCTGCAATTCCGGTAAAAAAAAAAATTCACCATCAAACTGTCACTTATTCTGAAATTCGAAACATTCTGAATTCCGAAAACCAGCTGGTCCCGAGCATTTCGGATAAAGGATTGCGCACCTGTATACGAACTCCGGTGCCAGTGTGATGCCAGGTTTTGGCAGAATGTCCTGTTCTTCAGGAAGGGCTTATGCCCGAAACGTCGATTCTCCTGCTCCTTGGATGCTGCCTGACCTGCTGCGCTTTCCCAGCAACACATTTTCAGCTCTGACCTCCAGCATCCGCAGACCTCACTCTCTCCTGGCCAGCTCATGTTTGTGAACCTGAAGGAGACCATGTTTGAACGTTAGTTGCGATGCTATGATTAAAGGACACTCACTGAACATTCTAGAGTGTTCCACAAATTGCCCTGACAATAACGGTGAGATTGGTCAGTTAGAGTGATAGCGTGGCTCACCGATGTTTCCTGGAGGCAGCGGGTTCGGCTGGGTTCGTCGATCGGCCGAAATAGGAGAAAGCAAGGACTTGCAGGTGCTGGAGAGCAGAGCCGAGAAAAGCGCAGCCAGGTCAGGCAGCACCCGAGGGGCAGGTGAATCGAGGTCTCTGGCAGAAGCCCTCGTCAGCCCTTATGCCCGAGAGGTCGAGTCGCCTGCTCCTCGGATGCTGCCTGAGCTGCTGTGCTTTTCCGGCACCCCCACTCTCGTGAGGCTGAAATATCCCGGTCGTGAATAATGGAGAATTGTTATCTCTGCTTCAGTCAGTTTTAAACAGCACAGTTTCCTGAGTTGTGTTGCTGTGTTTCTCTGTAGGGGCGTCGGCTGCATATTTTATGAGATGGGAACAGGCCGTCCGTGTTTCTCAGGATCTACGGTCGAGGACCAGTTACATTTGATATTCAGGATTCTGGGTGAGAAGATCCTGGCACTGCTTCTCACTGATTCTCTCCATGTTGCCAAATCCCTCCGCCAATGGGGATAACTGTACGCCATTTGCTTTGATTCACAGGAACTCCAACTGAGGAGACATGGTCAGGAATCTCGACTCACGAACAGTTCAGCGCTTATCATTTCCCGAGATACAAGGCAGAACCTCTTATCAACCATGCCCCCAGGTCAGATATGGTGCCTCCTCCACTGGCTTGTGGTTTGTTTGCCTTTTTGGAATGAGTTTGAGGGTCAGGTTAAGGACACTGCACTGCAAAGGCTCAGTGGGTTCGCACCGCTGCCTCACAGCACCAGGGTCCCAGGTTCGATTCCAACCTCGGGCGACTGTCTGTGTCGGAGTTTGCACATTCTCCCCGTGTCTGCGTGGGTTTCCTCCGGGTGGTCTGGTTTCCTCCCACAGTCTAAAGATGTGCATGTTAGGTGAATTGGCCATGCTAAATTGCCCATAGTGTTCAAGGATGTGTAGGTTAGGTGTATTGGCCATGCTGGAGGAGAAAGTGAGGTCTGCAGATGCTGGAGATCAAAGTTGAAACTTTATTGCTGGACCAGCACAGCAGGATTGGCCATGCTAAATTGCCCATAGTGTTCAAGGATGTGTAGGTTAGGTGTATTAATCAGGGGTAAATGTAGGGTAGGGGAATGGGTATAGGTGGGTTACTCTTGGGAGGGTCGGTGTGGACTTGTTGGGCCGAAGGGCCTGTTGCCCCACTGTAGGGAATCTAATTCTACATCACAAAAGCTACCCTGTGTCCTTCCATCAGCCCGCTGATGTATCTGGAGCCTGAATGGCATCACAGATTGCTCGCGTGTACTGCTCTGAACATAAGGAGGGGCTTATCACCCAGAACACTAAAACGGCTGTCTATTCCTCATATCTGTGTGGACCATTATACAACAGAGTCACAGAGTCAAACCCGACCAGATATCCCAACCCAATCTCGCCCCACCTGTCAGCACCCGGCCCATATCCCTCTCACCCCTTCCTATTCATCTACCCATCCAAATGCCTCTTAAATGTTGCAACTGTACCAGCCTCCACCACTTCCTCTGGCAGCTCATTCCATACACGTACCACTTGCAACAAGATACACTTGACAATAAATAAACCAAACCAAATTAAAATTAAATCATTAGGTACATTGCGTCACAGAAATTTGAGGGTGCATACATGAGGATCAGTGGTCGGCACAGCATCGTGGGCTGAAGGGCCTGTTCTGTGCTGTACTATTCTACGTTCTATGTACATTCTCCATGTCTTTATCCTGTCTAGTCCTATGTCGGAAGTTTCAGGTTTCTGCAAGATTCCCCACTCAGTCTTCTCAACTCCATTGAATATCGTCCTGACTGATCCAGCCTCTCTTTATTCATCAGTCCTGTCATCCCAGGAATCAGCCTGGGAAACCTTTGTTACATTCCCACCATTGCCAGAACATCCTTCCTCAGATAAGGAAGCCAAAACTACACACAAGACTACAGGTGCGGTCTCTCCTGTACAATTGCAGCAAAATATCCCTGCTCCTGTACTCAAATTTCCTCGCTGTTTGTTGTTAGTATGTGGTCGCTGAGTTCTGTATCTGGTTGAAACCAGGTGGTTCAGTATGGAAGGTGAAAGGAGGAGTTAGAATAAACAAGGAAGCATGGATAAGGCACAGAGCTCGATGAAAGCTCAATCTCATCAATGGAAGGCCCATTGGGCAGTGGGAGACTTTCTAACCTGCCAGCCTTGCCATGAACTACCCACCCTCTCTGCCCCCCCCTCCTCGAGCCATGACTCCGAACAATGCCCACTTCCTCCCAGAGACTGGAAGACAGGGGTCAATAGGCTGCTTTCCAGAAGCTGGGAAATGACCTGACTCGCAGCTCCTGACCGGAAGATGGAAGACTGGCCCCTTGGAGACAAGGACACCTGCTGATACAAAAGGAATCTTTCCCTCCGATCCCCATCTGCCAGACAAGGGGCGATCCTTTCCTGAGTTTTTCTGAGCGCACTTCACAATTTCAAAATGGGTTGCGTGCACAATAGTGTTCTCGTGTCGTGAAAGTGTGACACAAACGAGGATTCTGTTTGCTTGGAGATCAGTGGCCAGTTTATTTACAACTTGAGTAATCAACAGACATTCCTGAAGAAGGGCTCATGCCCGAAACGTCGATTCTCCTGTTCCCTGGATGCTGCCTGACTTGCTGCGCTTTTCCAGCAACACATTTTCAGCTCTGATCTCCAGCATCTGCAGCCCTCACTTTCTAATCAACAGACACGGCTTGGACCTTGAAGGCTACAGTGCAGAGAGAACCCGTACTCAAATGCTATCCGAGTGTCTAGTCCATAGGCAGAACGAGCTCTGAAATGGACTTCTGTCCAAACTACGCTGTCACTTACTTACACCGCCCAAGATCCTTGTCTTCATGCCTATTTTGTACTGGAACTGGTTAGCAAGTTTAAGCAGCACCTTGGAATGGCCGCTCATATATTGAATTTAAATTCACTGTTCCTTTGAATCGGCCGCAGAGATGATTTTCTCGATGAGCTACCGGGCACGCTGCAAATATCGCAGTCTTGCCTTTTGTTACCTCGAGGATGCGGGGTCACCAGTTTGCTCGTTGCAGTCCTTGACTCCTGTCAGGTAAAAACAAGGACTGCAGATGCTGGAAATGCAGAGTCGAGATTCGAGTGGTGCTGGAAAAGCACAGCAGGTCAGGCGCACGTCCGAGCAGCAGGAAAATCAGGAATAGAGCCTCTTGACTGCTGCCGTTTGCTACCCAGCAGCATTGGGGTCCCCCCTGACCTTTTCTAAAATAAAAGGGGTCACATTAGTTCAGGTGCAGGGGGAAACATCAAAGTCAATGTCTGGAGGTGCTGGTGGGCCTGGCTTGAAGATGAGTCAGCGGGAAGGGTTCCGTATATCAGAGAGTGCTGGCAGACGCTGTTTGTTCTGGTGTCAGGCAGGACATGGATGTGTGAAGGACGTTGTTTCATCCTTAACTCAACCGTGGGCTGAAGTTTCCTCACTGGGTAAAGCCCTGTCAAAGTGTGCAGCAAGATCATCACCCCTTAGCGTTCCTTCGGCCAGGCAACGATAGCGGGAGGTTAATGTTCGATCACAGCAGCGGGACGACGAACAGGGGTGTAACAAAGCCAGGCGCTGACTGTCCTTGAGCAGCCTTCCTACACAGGGTGCTCAGGAATGTCAGAGTGCCCGCGCACACACTCTCAGTCGTTTTACTACACAGCTCAGAATCAGGGTGACGTTTTTACTGGGTCCTTAACTGCAGAAATACTACAGCACAGGGTGTTACCGCTCCGCAAGTATTCACAGAGACCTCTTCTGCCTCCAGTCCAGAACATGAGAGCTTGAGTAGGCCATTCACCCCATCGTCGAGCCTACCTGACCATTCCAGATCATCTCCCCAGTGTCCTTTCCTTGCACTATTTCAGTCCTTGGATGCAGTCGGTCGGGGTGGGACGCGAGAGAGGGGCTTGATGGGATGGGGAGGGATAAGGAGGTGAGGCAAAGGGATGTTTAGTGTCAACATGGCGGCTTCCCCTGTCTGTTCCCCCTTGCGTTTGTTGGCGTCACAAACGCCAGAGGCAACCTCTGTGTCGCTTGCCATGAAATGATCGCTTGATCATTCCCACCGAAACAAGTCCTTTTGTCCCAATCAGGGAATGGGAGTTGTGCCCCTTCCTGAGGTTTCCCCAAGTTTCCTGAACCCTGGTTTCCCCCCTGCGTTTTGGGAGGTTGGGCTCCATTTGTAATCAGTTTCTACCAAGTCATTCTCTCTCTGATTTCCACCCAGGTTGGACACGGATGGCATTGACTTACTTTCCAAACTACTTCAGGTAACCGTACTAAATATACCACACCACAAACCTATCGAGACCACATGGGATCATATCAGCGCTGAGCCAACCACAGAGACATGGGGGACAGGAAGATCAATGTCAAAGCTGCAGCTTTTTTTAAAAAAAAAAAAATTCCCTGAGGGGACACGGTGGCTAGGCCAACATTTATTGCCTGTCCCTAATTACCCCTTCACAGGGTTGTCATGCAGTTGGGGGATTCGCTCAGTCTTGAGGAAGATTGCAACAAAGCAGAAGATGTGGCTGTGAAAAGGAGGAGCCACACTTCGTCAGGCTCCTCGGACAGCGCCTTCCAAACCCACGACCACTTCCATCTTGAAGGATAAGGGCAGCAGCTACATGGGAACACCACCCCCAGCATATTGCCCTTCAAGCCACTCGCCATTCTGAGTTGGTAATATATTAGTGCCGCTGGGTCAGTAATGGCAGTGGTTCAAGAAGGCAACGTACTGTGTGCAAGTCACAACAGAGGTCAGGAAAGCCAAGGTCGAAGGGCTAGAGTTCAGGGGAGGCGATATGACTCCAAAGCAAAACATTCCAGCAAACGTTGGCTTAGCACACTCCTGGGAGCTAGCGAGCGAGCTGATGAAGTTTGAACATGGATACAGGGACCGTGGGGAAAAGCGCATGGAAGGATTGGGAAGATGGCAATCAGCGTCCGGACAGTTCTCCCCTTGTGGAAAAGATGACCTGGCTGGGAATCATCTCTTCCGATAAGGGAAGACCGAAGGAGCAGCCAGCAGACTCCCTTGAACATGATATTATCGCTCATGGGAGAGGTTTGGTGCCCTCTGACCTCCTCCTCCTCCTCCTCCTCTTTGTTAACTCTCTCCCTCATTTCGAAGACCATTTCTAACTGCTCCTCCCCTGCCTCCCCCAGTGCTACCTCACCCCTGGGCGTGTTTCCCACCCCTGAGGTGGGAGGTGACCAAGACATTGTGTGATAAGAGTACTGTCACATCAGACCGCACTCTCGCCAATCAGGAACTGAGGCTCTGACCTCAGCTTGGACCTCACTGAGTTTCCAGTACAGGAATTTCCCCCCTTGCCCACTCTGGGTGAGCGCTGGCTCCTGGTAAGGGCCCATTGGCCAGCGCGCCCCTCGACCCTGCTCTGTGTGGCCTTTGCCACACAGTTCGTGCAGTGTTCCACGGGGGAAGCCAGCGTGCGTGAAGGTTCTGAATGGCGGAAGCGCTGACCTCACTTCCTGCCGCGCCCCTCTGTCACAATGTGAAGGGACCGCAACGAACATGTATCATGTGTAGAGTCATGGTCAGGAGAATTTACCGGAAGGAATCTGTCAGCACTCCATAATCTTCTCAAATCATGCGGGTGTTGTCGGGGGGGGGAAACAAGCTGTCTCTCCTGTGCATGAATATCTTTGGGAGCGGGGACTGCCAGGAAAGCGCCAAATTTGTACCACCCATTGCCAATCTTCACATGGTCGGTCACCCTGGCATGCTTGTGGCACGGAGTGCTGTGCGACCTTGAGCTCTCAGCACTCCCAGGGCCAATGGCAGTGAAGCCAGACACAGGCCTAGTCTTTGCAAGTGAAGCAGCCCCTGGGGAGTGGGGGGTTAACAGAGGCCCTCTTCCCCACAGTTCGAAGGCAAGCGCAGGATCACAGCGCAGCAAGCTGTCCGGCATCACTACTTCCAAAGTTTTGGACCGGCAATCTTGGAGCTGGATGACAGTGAGTACAATTCTGATCCCTCCTCTGGGCACTTCACACCCACAAACACAGACTTCATTCGGTGATATGAGAAGGGGAATTTCAACAGTAGTGATCAGGCGGTGGTGAGCACGGTGACAGTCACGGTAGTGATCGGGGGGGTGAGCACAGTGACAGTCACAGTAGTGATCAGGGGTGAGAGTATGGTGACACTCACGGTAGTGATCGGGGGG
>NW_025211002.1:18717-21319 GCF_004010195.1 Chiloscyllium plagiosum
CAGGCGACTGACTGTGTGGAGTTTGCACGTTCTCCCCGTGTCTGCGTGGGTTTCCTCCGGGTGCTCCGGTTTCCTTCACAGTCCAAAGATGTGCAGGTCAGGTGAATTGGCCATGCTAAATTGCCCGTAGTGTTAGGTAAGAGGTAAATGTAGGGGTATGGGGTCGGTTGCGCTTCGGCGGGTCAGTGTGGACTTGTTGGGCCGAAGGGCCTGTTTTCACACTGTAATGTAATCTAATCTAATCTAATCTAACATCACTCCTGAATGGCAATACACCCCGAGTTCTGGAACGCCAACCAGTACAGGTTTATCTACCCTGTCTTTCCCTGTGAATATCTTAAAGACATCAGTCAGATCACTCCTTAACTTTCTAAATTTGAAAGGAAGCAGCATTGGGGGAGTTGAGGAGGTTTGAAAATGACCCTCTGAGGAACCTTCATCCATTTGCTACTTCTTAGGAAATCATTTTGAGTTGCGGGGGTTCCCTCTCCCAGCCTGGCTTTCCCACAGATAGTGGGGGAACGTGGCAGAAGTTCCTTGGGCATTCCGGAGTCTCAAACTGTCATGCACCATCACACTTTGTTTTTCATTATTTAGTGGATCAATATTAATCTACACCTTTCATCCCCAGAGCATTCACTGTAGGCTAACATTCTTGTGAGCTTCACATTAAATACTTTGTGAAGGTCAAGGTATATATAATGTGTTACTACTGCAACAGAGAACGGGATTAAATTATGTTTGGTTACTATGACTTGACTCAAATACCATCTTGTGTTGTAATTATTGTATTCACCTTAGTTAAAGACATTTGGAGCCATTCGTATTATTAAAGACCCTGATGACCTTAACAATACCTGATTCTAATGGGTCTATTATTTTGTTGCTTTAAGAAAATAAGTACTGGTCACTAATTTTCAATCTCTATTTTCAACCTTGTGTTTAACAAACTGAAAGTAAAGCTTGTTGATGACTCACTTGTGAATATCCAAGCTGTTATTTTTAGGGTCATTAAAGTGATAAAAAGCACACAGGATAAAAAACGGAAATTAGAGTCCCCCATCTAGCCTGAATTGAACCAGCTGAATAAGATTGAATATTAATATTTCCTGTCATCTCTCCATTCAATTGTAGTTCAAATGAATTATGGTGGCATTTCACATCAATAAACAAAAATCTGAAATTAAGGATCTAATTATGACATTAATTCCATTGTTGACTGTCAGGAGAAACCTATCTGGTTCATCAATGTGCTTTAAGGAAGGAAATCTACCATCCTTACCCGGTCTGGTCTACATGTGACTCCACACCCACAGCAATGTGGTTGACTCTTAACTCCCCTCTGGGCAATTGAGCATGGGCAATGAATGCCAGCATGGGCAATGAATGACACATGACCAAAACCCATGACCCTGAATAACCATCACCCTTAAATCCAGGGACATCCCAACAATGACAGCAACAGCTCATAGGGTCATAGAGATGCACAGCATGGTCCAACTAGTCCGTGCCAAACAAATATCCTAAAATTAATCTAGACCCATTTGTCAGCACTTGGCCCAACTCCCTCTAAATTCACGTACCCATCCAAATGCCTTTTAAATGTTGTAATTGTACCAGCCTCCACCACATCCTCTGGCAACTCATTCCATACACGTACCACCCTCTGCATGAAAAATTTGCTCCCTTAGGCCCCTTTTAAATCTTTCTACTCTCACCCTAAACCTATGCCCTCTAGTTTTGGACTCCCCTATCCCAGGGAAAAGACCTTGCCTATTTACCCTATCCATGGCCCCTCATGATCTTATAAACCTCTGCATGAAAAATTTGCTCCCTTAGGCCCCTTTTAAATCTTTCTACTCTCACCCTAAACCTATGCCCTCTAGTTTTGGACTCCCCTATCCCAGGGAAAAGACCTTGCCTATTTACCCTATCCATGGCCCCTCATGATCTTATAAACCTCTATAAGGTCACCCCCTCAGCCTCCGACGCTCCAGGGAAAACAGCCCCAGCCTATTCAATCTCCCCCTCTAGCTCGAACCTTCCAACCCTGCCAACATCCTTGTAAATCTTTTCTGAACATCCAGTTTCACAACATCCTTCCCTTAGCAGAGTGACCAGAATTGCATGCAGTATTCCAACAGTAGCCTAACAAATGTCCTGTACAGCCGCAACATGACCTCCCAACTCCTGTACTCAACGCACTGACCAATAAAGGAAAGCATACCAAACGCCTTCTTCATTATCCTATCTACCAGCGACTCCAATTTTCAGGAACTATGAACCTACCCTCCTAGTTCTCTGTTCAGCAACACTCCCCAGGTCATCACCATTAATTGTAAGTCCTGCCCTGATTTGCCTTTCCAGAATGCAGCACCTTGTCTTTATCTAAATTAAACTCCAGCTGCCACTCCTCAGCCCATTGGCCCCTCTGATCAAGATCCTGTGGTATCTGAGGTAACCTTCTTCACTGTCCACTACACCTCCAATTTTGGTGTCATCTGCAAACTTACTAACTGTACCTCTTATGCTCGCATCCAAATCATTTAAATAAATGATGAAAGCACCGATCCTTGTGGCACTCCACTGGTCACAGGCCTCC
>NW_025211003.1:0-7266 GCF_004010195.1 Chiloscyllium plagiosum
GAGTGGTAGTGCCAACAATCCCCCGGAGCTGGAGGAAGGTCCAAGCTTCAAAAAGCGGGGGGTAAGGCTGGAGGTTGGATTTACTCAAGGCTTGTATCTATTAACTTATTCAAATGGTACCAACTGTATGGTGCTATGGTTTACATTAAAACTGGCGGATCATATCAGAGTGCTTATATTTAGCAGTGGTAGTTCATAAAATGCACTCCCTGGAGGAGCACCCTCTATGATGCTGCATTTCTTGCCTTATGCCCTTCCCCCATTTCTTATCTCCCATCTTGATTTTATATTTTTTTAAGTCAAATTTAATTTCATATTAATCAGACTGGGTATTCACTGTGTGCTATTAATTTGTTCGAATATTGTAAGTCAAATTAATGCTGTAATTTCATTTCTGATGTCAGAGTTTGACATTGAATGTGCAGGTGTGAATACCAGTAAGTTGTGAAAATAAATCAAGAACTTGTGGTTTTTAACAAAAAGAGAAGTTCACTGATATTCATGGCATTGTCTCTTTTGGGAGCGATGATTCAAATCTTACCATCAAACCGTTTCAGGCAGTCACCCAATTTAATTAAAGTTTTCTTTAATTTAGTTAAAGAAAATAACTCTGGCAGGCTAAGATTTATGCAATCTAAATATAGGATTATGTCCAATGCTCGCAATATGGTCTCATCCACATTCGGGAAACTGGACGCCAACTCGCGGAACGTTTCAGGGACCGACCGCCCTGTGGCTGAACACTTTAACTACCCCTCCCATTCCACCAAGGACATGCAAGTCCTGGGCCTCCTCCACTGTCAAACTCTTGCTACCCGACGCTTGTAGGAAAAGCACCTCATCTCCTGCCTTGGGAACTTCCAACCACATGGGATAAATGTAGATTTCATCGGTTTCCTCATTTCCTCGCCCCCACCTTGTCCCAGATCCAACCTTCCAATTCGACACCAACCTCTTGACCTGTCATACCTGTCCACCTTGCTTCTCACCTATTTGCTCCACCCTCATATCTGACCTATCACCATCAATCCCTACCTCCATCTACCTATTGCACTCCCAGCTGCCTTTCAACCAGCCCCACTTCCTTCCAATTTATCTCTCATCCCCCTTGGGCCACCCTTTATTCCCGATGAAGAGCTTATGCTCTAAACCAAGACTGTGATGAAGCAACATCCTCAACAAATAGGAAATAGCTCCCAAATCAGATTTCATTCCCTCTTCTGTTTCCCAGTTCTTTCAGAAATAAGAAATGTCTTTTTCTTCCACCTGAAAGTGGTCTTCCACTTTCCGCTTTCTGAAGTGTTATGCCACACCACTCCTTCAGCCACCTTTTAAGAATCCTTACAACCTGTTTTTCTAACAATTGTGGAGGTGACCAAAAGCAAACATGTCACTCCTCCACAATGTCGCATTTCTCCTCCTCTGAGCCATTTTGTCATGTTGTCTTTGTTACAAGCAGCCGAGTGCACGAGGTTTCTGAATTGAAATTTGGCCATTGAAGTGAACAGGCTTAATATTTATCGATGTGTTTGCACGAACTGTAATTATCCAGCAATATGATGTCTTTTGTTCCACCAAAACTGGAAACAATGATCTGTGATTACATTGCAGTCGGATGTAGAAAATCATCCCAGCGATCTTCACGTTATTATAGTTTACTGAGGCCATAACAGAATTGTGTGGCAGTTTGATGGGACTAAAACTTGGATGAAAGAATGTAGATTGATGAGAAGTCAAAATGGGAGAGTCTCTGGCCACAATCGATCTGTCTGGCTTGATTATATGAGTGGCGGCTCTTCAAGAGCAACTTCCACTCCATCACTTCAACCAGCAAGAGGAGATAAGTGTGAACACAACATTCCAACTGTGACATATACGCATTGCTTCGATGTTATTGGTCAAAATCCTGGAACTCGCTCGTGAACCTTTATTATAGACCACATCATATTTGTGAAGTAATTTAAGCGGTAGCTCACCACCACTTATTCAGGGACAGTTTGGGAAGACTTGCTGGCAGAGCAAATGATATGCACATGATATTGGGGACACTCTGATCGTATTGATAGATGATTGGCTAACCAATGATACTGTAGGGATAGGGGCTTGTTCAGGATCGCAACTTGTAACTAGCAATGTACCACAGGGATCAGTGCTGGGGCCAAAATTATTTACAATATCGATATGAATTACTTGGATAAGTAAAGTCAATGTACTATTGCCAAGACTGCAGTAGAGACAGTTGATTGGAATGCAGGTGGTGAGGATGACATGGAGAGGGATATCGACAGGTTAAGCAAATGAGCAAAACCTTGGCCGATGGAATAGAATGTGGGAAAATGAGGTTGTACACTTTGCCAGGAGGAAAAGTGCTGAATGTTAAATGGAGAAAGCTGCTGAACAGGAGGATTTCCAAGCTCGCATCCATGAACACTTCAGCCAAGTTCAGTGAGTAATAGGGAAGGCAAATGGGATGTTGGTTTTTAAATGGAGTATAAAGGTAGGGAGGTTATAGTGAACCTAAATCAGACACCAATTAGGCCACAACGGAACACTGGGAAGAGTGTTGGGCCTTTTAGCTAAGGTAAGATATACTGGCATTGGAGGCAGTCCAGAGAAAGTTGACCAGGATGCTATCAGCGATGAAAATAATATCTTATGAGGAGAAATGATTAGGTTGGGCCTGTGGTTAATAGAAGTTAGAAGATTTCGAGGTAACCTTATTGTCAGAAACAAGATTCTGAGGAGACGTGACAGGCTAGATGTGGGAAAGTTTACCCTTGTGGGTGAGTTTAGAACCAGAGGGAATAACCTGCAAATAAGTAATTGCATGTTTAGGACAGCTGTTGAGCCTGGATTGTTTAGTGCATTCAAAACTAAGATACCTTTTTTTTTAAATCATAAAGGAAATTGAGGATTATGGGGAAACAGCGGGAAAGTGAAGTTAATGTTTACCAGAACAATAGTGGGAGACACAATACGACATACCATGAATGAATAAAGGAAACTAGTCAGGAGAAAATTGTCATTGAGGGGAAGATTGGGATCTCGTGATAATGGTTGAGCAACCTAGAGATCTAGGTCTTCTGAGAACACAAATTCAAATCCCATCATGGCTGCTGGTGGAATTTATGTTCAACTCATAAAGAGATCTGGAAGTGAAAGTTTATCTCGGTCCTGGCAACCAGGAAACAGTTATTCACTAAACTAATGAATTGCAGATGTTGGAGATCAGCAACAAAAGGCAAAATTGCTGGGGAAACGCAGCAGGTCTGGCAGCATCTGTGGAGAGAAACCAGTTCATGTTTTGAACCCAGCCAAGTTTTGAACGACCACTGGACTCAAAGCAGTAACACTGTTGTCTCTTCATAGAATCTACCAGAACTGTTGTGTTTCTCCTGAAACTGTCCTTTTTAAGGCAGGAAATCTACCATTCATGAACCCTGCATGCATGTATGCACGTGCGTGCGCGCACAGACACACGCACACACACACACATACACACACACCTTGTGACTCCAGACCTACTATAATGTGGTTGACTCTCAACTGTCTTCTAGCATGTAGTCACAATTACTCTGTCCAAGGGCCATGAGGGACAATGAGCAAATGTTGGATGTTCTCGCAATCATCACATCCCACAAAATAAATTTCTCATAACTGAAAAAAAACCATAGATCAATGAAGAACAGCGCAAACAAAGTGCTATGGGAAAGTCATGCCCAACTAACCAAATTAAAGTCCCCTTCAGAGAGGACATTGATTACACCACTGTTGGAATACTGCATGCACTTCTGGGCTCTCTGCTGCAGGAAGAAGGTTGTGAAACTTGAAAGGGTTCAGAAAACATTTGGAAGGATGCTGCTAGGGTTGGAGGGTTTGAGCTACAGGAAGAGGCTGAATCGACTGGGTTCATTTTCCCGGAAGTTTTGAAGGGTGAGGGGCGACTTTATAGATGTTTATAAATTCATGAGGGCATGGATGGGGTAAATAGGAAAGGTCTTTTACCTGGGGTGGGAGAGTCCAGAACTAGATTGCATAAGTTTAAAGTTATTGGCAAATGGAGTTTAATATACCTAAGTGTGAGGTCTTTCATTTTGTATCGTCAAACCAAGGTAGGATTTACATGGTGAATGGTAGGACCTTGACTGTAGTTGAACAGAGGGATTTTGAAGTTCAGGTTTTGGCACATTGGATTTAATCAGTGATGGCATTCAGTATAAGATACCAAATTAGAGGAGAGATATGCACCAAATATTAACGTCTACCAACAAGCACCAAATCTGTTTCATATGCAGTATTTTGAACCAAGAGATCTAGAGTTGCGGGTTATTAGCTCCCAGAAAATGGAGTCGTGGTTAGACAGGGTGGTGAAGGAGGCTTTAGGCATGCTTGCTTTCATTGATCAGAGCATTGAGCATAGGAGTTGGGACGTCTTATTGCAGCTGTCACACATGCCACACAACAACGATAGGCGTGGCGCTGCCCCCCCTCTGATGGGCTGTCCCTTTGAATATCTGGGGGAAGATTAGACCCACCTGCCTGTGTTTGGCTCATATGTACTTATCCAAATAATTTTAAACATTGTAACATTACCTGCATCCACCACTTCCTCTGACAGTTCATTCCACAGACGAACCACCTTCAATGTAAAAAACGTTGCACCCCACCCCTGTCCTTTTTAAATCTTCTCCCTCTCATCTTAAAAATATACTCCCAAATTTTGAACTCGGGAAAAGACAAAGGTTATTCAACTTATTTTTGTCCCTCATGACTTCATAAACCTCCATAACCTCCACCCTCAACCTTCTACACTCCAGTGAAAAAAAGTCCCAGCCTATGCCGTCTATAAATCATTCTGCAAACACCATAGTTAAAAAAGGTGAGCTTTAAGGATTGACTGAAAGGGCAGTGAAGATTCAACCAGCTGACAGTGGATCTGAAATCACATGTAGATCAGACCAGGTTCGTATAACAGGAAACCAGAGAAGTTTTTGCAACAAACCACAACGGTTTCATCATTAGACTCTTAATTCCAGATTTATATTGAATTCAGATTCCACGATCTGCTATGGCAGGTTTTGACCCCAGGACCCCAGAACATTACCTGGGTGGATAGACTGGTGACTATAAAGTCGGCGATCGCCTCCCCTGAACACATTGGCTTATTGTATTTCGAGATAACAAAAGAGCAAGAGGTTTCAGCAGCTGCTAAGTTGTTGATATTACACAAGGGAACATCAGCACTCTCAGTAATGGCACATACTGAAGCCTGTATCAGAGGTAAGGGCTCGGGAACCATAAGAAATAGGAACAGGAAAATGCCATTCATCCCCTTGAACCTGCTTCTGCATTCAGTAGGATCGTGGCTGATCTGACATTCCCCACATCCACTTTCCTGCCCTTTTCCTGTAACTGTTCATCCCCCAACTGTTCACGAATCTATCGATTCTAGTTTTAATGTGACATGAAGGCTGTCAACAGAATTGCTGGGATGGGGGAGGGTGGGGGGGCTCAGGTCGAACTTGGGGACTAAAACAATGGCTTCACACTTTACAATATTTAACTAAGGGAAGGTTTCTAGTTTATAGTTAAAAATTCCTGAAGAAGGGCTCATGCCCGAAACGTCGATTCTCCTGTTCCTTGGATGCTGCCTGACCTGCTGCGCGTTTCCAGCAACACATTTTCAGCTCTGATCTCCAGCATCTGCAGTCCTCACTTTCTCCTAGAGAATCCCATGGAGTCTCACAGAGTGACACAGATGGACTACACGGAAACAGACCCTTCGGTCCAACTCGTCCATGCAGCCCAGATATCCTAACCTTATCTAGTCCCATTTGCCAGCACTTGGCACAAATCCCCATAAAACCTTTCTATTCATATACATATCCAGATGCATTTTAAATGCTGTAATTATACAGCCTCCATCACTTACTCCAGCAGCTCATGCCGTACATGCATCACCCTCTGCGTGAAAAGTTTGCCCCTTACATTCCTTCTATGTCTTTCCCCTTCCCTCCCCTCCCTAAAACTATGCCCTGTAGTTCTGGACTCCCCCATCCCAGGGAAAAGAACTTGTCTATTTGCTCTCTCCATATCCCTCATGATTTTATAAACCTCTATAAGGTCACCCCATTCGTCTCCGACGCTCCAGAGAAAACAGTCTATTCAGCCTCGCTCTATAGCTCAACCCTCCAACCCTTACAAAATCCTTGTAAATCTTTTCTGCACCTTTTTCTAGTTTCAAAACATCTTTCCGATAGGAAGCAGACCAAAATTACATGCAATATTCCAAACGTGGCCTGACCAATGTTCTGTACAGTGGCAACATGAGCTCCCAACATCTATCCTCGATGCTCTGACCAACAAAGGAAAGCACACCAAACGCCTTCTTTACCATCCAATCTGCCTGCGTCTCTACTTTTAAGGAACTATCAACTTGCTGTCCACTACACCTCCAATTTTGGTGTCATCTACAAACGTACTAACTATACCTCCTCCGTTTACATGCAAATCATTTATATAAATGACAAAACGTAGTGTACCCAGCATCGATCCTTATGATACACCATTGGTCACAGGCCTTCAGTCTGAAAAGCAACCCTCCATCACCACCCTCTGTCTTCTGCCTTCTCGCCAGTTCTGCATCCAAATGGTTAGTTGTCCCTGCATGCCATGAGGTTAAACCTTGCTCACCAGTCTCCCATGACGATTCTTGACGAACACCTTCCTGAATTCCATCGCGCTGCCCTCATCAATCCACTTTGTACTTCTTCAAAAAACTCAATCAAATTCGTGAGACATGATTTCCCAAGCAGAAAGCCATGCTGACTATCCCTAATCAATTCTTACCTTTCCAAATACATGTAAATCCTATCTCTCAGGATTCTCTCCAAAAACGTGCCCATCATGGATGTCAGGCTCACCGGCCTATAGTTCCATGGCTTTTCCTTACCACCTTTCTTTAATATTGGCACCATGTTAGCCACCGACTAGCCTTTCGGCACCTCACCTGTGACTACTGATGATACAAATATCTCAGTGAAAGGCCCAGCAATCACTTGCCCAGTTTCCCACAGAGTTCTAGGGTACTCCTGATCAGGTCATTGGGATTTATCCACTTTTATGCATATCAAGATATCCAGCAATTTCTCATCTGTAATATGGGCATTTTTTCAACATGTCACGATCTACTTTCTCACATTCTATATCTTCCATGCCCTTCTCCACAGTAAACACTGATGCACAATATCCGTTCAGTATCCCGCA
>NW_025211003.1:8143-15561 GCF_004010195.1 Chiloscyllium plagiosum
GTTAATAGAATTATGGTTGCTGGCCCTTAGGTTTTGCACCCTCGCCAGTATGTACATCCACATTGTGAATTAGAAAATGTCCTTGCACACACTTAACAAATTCCTCTATTTGGCAGATAGGTAAATGGGCAGGAGTTATGCCTTGGGTCCACTCTTCATTCATTACCATCAATCCTACCCCCATTCCCACCCCAATAGTCCAACGGCACTTTCCCCTGCAACTGCCGAACGTGTGACACCAGCCCAGTTACCTGCTCCCTCCTCACTATCCAAGGGCCCAAACTTACCTTCCAGTTGAAGCGGCACTTTACCTGCACTTCCCACAACCCAGTCTCCTGCATTTGCTGCTCACAATGTGGACTCATCTACAATGGGGAAAAGGAAGTGTAAACTGGGTGACTGCTGCACAGAACATTTACGTTCTGCCCGCAAAAAAAAACCCTGAGCTTCCAGTTGCCTGCTAATTCCACACCCCACCCTGTTCCCTGGCCAACATCTCTGTCTCAGGTTTGCTGTAGTGTTCCAGCGAAGCTCAGCACCAGCCGAATGAAGAGCACCGAATATTACACTTGGGGACCATACATCCCTCCGGTCCCAGTATCGAATTCAATAATTCTAGGCCTGAACTCCATGGTATCCTCGTCCCTTCCACACACACACCAAGCCTTGTTATCACATAGTCTGTCATTACAGACAACCTATTCTTCGCCACGAACAGTCTCCATTCATCCTTCCACGCGGATCGTTATCAACTCCCTTTCCTGTACAACAGTTCTTCCCTCGCTTTGGGGTCTGTCCTGATCTATCATTTACTACATCCGCCTTCCTCCCACGGTATCGCCTGCATATAAACCAACGTTTTCCCAATCACCATCAGTTCTATAGAAGGGTCACCGGCAACTACTGTGTTTTTTGTTTCTGATATACAGCATCCGCAGTTCTTTCAGCTTTTTATTGAGGTAGAGTTGGAAATTGTTTCGAGAGAAAGAAGGAGAGGGGGAAGAGACAGAACAGACATGAACTGTTGATCACCGTTGTTACTCATAACGTAAAATCATTGTAGTGCGATCACTTCCCTTAAGCATGAAGAGAGGTTATGTGCCATCCGTGAGCTTGTGGCGCAACGGTAGCGCGTCTGACTCCCGATAAGAAGGTTGCGTGCTCAAATCACGTCAAGCTCACTAAAATCGACATCTCACATTTCGAATCAAGCAAGAAGTCGGTTCACTCCAGACATCTGTTGAGCCAAGTCTTCTTTCTGGAAACTTTCAATCACACGTACAGCTTTGCTGTCAATTTGATTTGTGAACACTGCGTCAGGGAGGTGGTGTGCCCATTGGCTGGGTAAATGCTCAGCTCCCCCAGTTCATCACGGGGTTTAAACACAGCCGCCTCCCTCTGGGCAGCCGCTTCATTCAGTATGTGACAGCCCGGTGTGAATAACATTATACCGATATTTTTACGACATAATTCAGAGACTCCCAGCTTTATGTTTCAATCTATCAGGAGAGTGACAGCGAGTTCAGATAGAAATGTTTCCCACCAACAGCATATCCTTTCCTCTCACTGGACACAGTTAAAATTATCTTTATTCAACAGAAGGAGCGGAAACTACAGTCTGGCATCCTCTCTCCACATTAACGGTGAGCCTGAATTTTATAAACAGTGTCAGTAAAATCCAGTGGCGGACACTGATTTGATTCAGTCGATTTTTTTTTGCCAAGAGTAATTCACCGAGAAGATGCTGCTGTGTGAAACAGCGTGGGGAATTACTGCAGGGCCTCCTGCGCATGGGACACACCGCAACTGATGTGTTTCACCTTCACCAGTTTATTCCTATCTCGGAGAAGAGAGGTTTGATGTTTCGGAACATAGCAGCCAGACAGAGAACAGGAGAAGAGCACTCAGCCCTTCACAAGCTTGTCAGCACAGCTGGGTCATCGTGGCCCGTGTATCAGTGTGGGATAGTAATCTGCATCTACTGACTGGAAGCACAGCAAGTTGGAGTGCTGGTGGGACTATCACACAGGAGAAAACGGCTTCGACCTATCAACTGGAGTGGCTCCCAATGCGCAACTCCGCTCACCTCAACTGAATAACTGTAAACAAATTACTCCGTGATTCAAAGGAATACTCGGTTTTGAATCTGCATTGTGTCATGTACCTTCGAGAATGATGTCAAAACACCCTCATTGCTGTGATGGAGTAACCTGGTGGGCAGAATATATCCGTTGTCAAATTTCCTACGTTCTGTTGGTCCAACTCCGATTTCACTCTGCCAAATCGTTCTCGATCCTTTCAGGCCTGGGAGCATTTTCACGGCATTATTTCGTATTACTATTCACTTCAACCTGTTCAGCGTTGTCTGCAACTACTTCACTTCCCCGCTTCCTGAATTATCACCCTCAGAATTGAGCGTAATACTGGTGGAGGATTCGTTCAGACTCGGATTGCGCGGGCGAAAAATCTGCAATACTGGTTCTCACTTTGAACAAGTGTTTCCCTTGGCCTGTTCACTGCAATGGCAGCTCTGCGTCGTCCCTAATTCAGGCAGTCCCATCGTATTTAACGAAGCGGCTTTTTGAGAAAATTGATCGGGCATTTTTGCTCAGGTCAATATAAGAAATGAGAGTTCGCCTGGAATTGGAACTCCTGAACTCTCACACGGCTGCATATGCTAGAAGACACAAAGCTATAATCACATCCCAGACTAACGAGCCACCGGCCATGGGTGCAGCCACATCCTGAAGCAGCTGAGACTTGGTCAGTACGAAATACATTGTACATTGCTCCCAGAATTGCAAGCAGGGAAGAGTTTCAAGAACATCTGCTTCTCAATCTGTCTCCCTGCTCCCAGGAGGCTGCTGTTTGTACCGTCCCCAGGGATCGGGCTCTCCCCACTGGTGGATAATTGAACCATTTTGTTTCTACTTGCAAGCTGTGCTGGTGGAAGGCAGAGCCCATTCACTTTTCTGCTCTCTCTCTCTCACACTATTACGTGAGGCAGGATAAGTCAGTTACAGTCATGCGTAGGAAATGGATAACTTTGAACTTGTTCCAAAGGTCTTGTTAACGGAGAGATAGAAAGATGCTGTGCTGTCGGCACAGAGAGAAATGGACACCGGAGACTCTTCCCTCAGGTAAATTGATATGAGTACATTTTTGTGCAGCCTGCTTGGTGTTCAGAATTTGCCTTGACACAGCAATCCTGCAGAAAGTCTTTTATTACACAGGCGTTGGTTTCTTTACTGCAGGAAATGGACAAAAACAGCAAGTCATGTGTTTCAACTTCACCGGTTCATTGCCATCTGAGAGAAGAGGTTTCACACGAGATCAGAACACACCGACAGAGAACAGGACAAGACAACTCAGAGCTCCGTAAGGGTGCCAGTGCAACTGTGTAAATTTGACTTGTGTATCAATGTGAAATATTTAACTCAGATACCCGAAGTTTTGGGAAGCAGATGACAAGGCAAGGAACAGAACAGAGCGCCGTTAGACGGGTAAGCTGCTAAAGACGACATTGAGTGAATAGGAGAAAATAGTTTCGCTTCTGGGTTATGATTCGAGCATGCACCACCTGTACCATTCTCCTGCATTGCACAGTAGCTTTTCCAGAGAAGTATTCAGCTTTTCATCTGTCGTGTGACTTGCACGTTCGAGAATGACGTCAAAAGATCTTCACTGCTGTAGTGTCATGTGCTGTTGAGCAGACATATCGTCGATGTGCAAATATAAACTCAGAGAGTAATGTACATTGGAGACTCTGAGCCAGCTGAAACTTGCTCAGTGTGAAATACGTTCCACATTGCGCCAAGAATTGCAAGCAGCAAAGAGTTTCCAGAACATCTGCTTGTCATTCTGTCCCCGGGGCGCTGATGTTTGTCTCATCCCCAGGAACTGGTCTATCTCCACTGGCGGATAATTAAACCAATTTGTTTCTACTTGTCCGCTTTTCTGGAGGGAGGGAAGAGTCCATTCGCTCTTCTGCTCTCTATCTCTCAATCCCTTGGGGTGAGAGGTATCACTTACACTAATGCGTGGGAAGTGAGTAACTTTGATTATGAATTTCCTCCAAATGTCTGTTATCGGAGAGATAGAAAGGTGCTGTGCTGGCGGGGCAGAGAGAAATGGACACCGAGGACTCCTCCCTCAAGCAAATTCATATGAGCACATCGTTGTGCAGCCTTCTTGGTGTTCAGAATTCGTCTTCACGCAGCAATCTTACGGAAAGTCTATTGCAAAGTGGACATTGCTTTCTTTGCTGCGACCGCGCAGCAGTTAACATCTGAGCCCCAAGTGCCCCAGATGAAGAGAATCCGAGTGAAACCTTCACTCACTGAGAGTCATCCCCACGGCCCTGAGCTGCGGGACTGCAGGCAGTCCAACACGGAAGGGACGGTTAAAAATGAACCATTGTCGCTCCCTCAGCCTCTCTGTCCCAGAGACAGGCAGTGGGAGGGCATAAACGCGTAGCATCATTCTCCCGCCGACAGAGGCGGTTCATCCCATCGAGTCCACGGCGACTCTCTGCCACTTGTCTCTCTCTCTCTGAGGTTATTCACAATCAGTGATATCTGTCCTAATAGTAAGGGACTGTGTCTGAGTGGTGATACGATTTCTGACATGCTGATCGTTTTGTCATTACGTCCGAACTGGCGTGGCGAATTACTGCAGGGAATGGATGAAACCGCAAGGCATGTGTTTCAACTTTATCAGCTCATTGGCACCACGAAGTAGTGGTTTTGCGATTCAGTTCATAGGAAACGGACGAAGAACAGGAGAAGACCACTCAGACCTCCAAAACGCAAGCTACTTGAACCGTGTGAGTTTCCCGAGTGTATCGGTATGATACAGGACATTCAGGAAGTAGGTGCGAAGGCAAGGTACAGAACAGAGTACCATTACAAAGGAAAGCTGCTGAAGGAGATATTGAGCAATAGCAGAGGATGGTTTCGATCCATCGACCGCTGGGTTATGGGCCCAGCACGCTCCCGATTTCCACAGAACACTTCAGGTTTTCGTCTGGTACGCAGCATGCGCGTTCGAAAATGGGCGGCACGGTGGCACAGTGGTTAGCACTGCTGCCTCACAGCGCCCACGCCAGGTTCAATTCCCACCTCAGGCGACTCTCTGTGTGGAGTTTGCACATTCTCCCCGTGTCTACGTAGGTTTCCTCCCACAATCCAAAAAAATGTGCAGTTTAGATGAATTGTCCAGGCTAAATTGTTAGGTGAAGGAGTAAATGTAGGAGAATGGGTCAGGGTGGGTTACGCTTCAGTGTGGACTTGTTGGGCTGAAGGGCCTGTTTCCACACTGTCAGTAATTTAATCTAATCTCCACTGCTGTCGTGTAATATGCTGTTTCGCAGACGTATGAAGGCTGCGTAAATATAATCTTATTTCTAAATTCCCACATTCTGTTGGTCGAACTGTGATTTCACACTGAATCACAACATGTGTCACAGCACAGACGGAGGCCATGCGGCCCACCTTCGCTCTGCTGGTTCAACACAGTAAGTAAACGTGTTTCTCTGTTCGTATCATTCTCTTGCCTTCTCAGCGTAAATCTGCACATTGTTACTTTAAACATGACCGCCGAATTTCCTTTTGCGTCTGTTGAATCTGCCTCTGTGTCAATGTCAGATAGGGATTTACTAACCCCAACCATTCCCTGTACGAAAGCATTCTTCCTCACGTCACCTTTAGTTCTTTTCCTCATGACTTTAAAAGTGCCGAATCATTGCCGATCCTTTCAGACGTGGGAGCACTTTAACTGCATTACTTTCTCTGCCTGCAGCACTTTACCTGCACATTTGCCACAAACTAGTCTACTGCATTTGTTGCTCCCAGTGTGGTTTCCCCAACGTAGCATGAAGCATAAACTGGGTGACTGCTTCGCAGAACATCTTGGATCTGCCCGCAAAAAAGGCCTTGAGCTTCTGGTTGCCTGTCACTTTAACACTTTAATCATTGCTGACATTCCTTAAACACGGCACCACTGAAGTCAACGCAATATTCCATCATTTAACTTCCTTGCTTTCTGCCCAATTCGTTCTCCAACCTCGTTGAGCGAGGTTGAGAAAGTTATTCGGGCACTTTTGCACAAATCAGGAAACGCGGGCTCGCTGGGGATTTGAACCCGGGATGTTTCGCAGTGGAAAACGCAAAGCGAGAACCATATCCCGAGACGAACGAGCGACACAGATTGCAAGCCGCCACTGCCGCTCCAATTCTTCAACCAGCTGAGTCTTGCTCAGTGTGAAATACATTTGACATTGCTCTGAGAATTGCAAGCGGCAGTTTCCAGAACAGCTGCTTCTCATTCTGTCTCCCTGCTACCGTTTGTCCCGGCCCCAGGAACCGAGCCCTCTCTACTGGCAGAAAGTTGAACCATTTTGTTTCTAAACTTTTCTCTTACACCGGAGTGACCAGTGACAAGCATTGCCCTCCTCAACATAGGGTACAGAGAACAACAGAAGACCACTCAGGTCTCCACGAGGGTATCATCTCAACTGTGCACATTGGGCCAATATATCAATGTGAAATATTTATGTCGAAGTTTTTTGGGAAAGAGGTGAGAAGGCGAGGTGCAGAAAAGTGCGCCGTTATGCGGGAAAGCTGGTAAAGTCGACATTGACTGAATAGGATAAATCGTTTCCCTTCTGAGTGATGTTCCCATCACGCACCCGCAGACATATCGCCGTCGTGCAAATATAAACTCTGTCCAAATTCCCACATTCTATTTTTTCGAACTGTGATTTCGCCAAAAGCACAAAATTTCAATACTCTCAACGTTCAAACTTTAACAAAGTGCTCATAGATATATTTAGCGAACACCTGGAAGAAATTTGAGGGCTCTTGAACTTTACGTAGAAGGAAGGGAAGTTTGCCTCGAGGCTGTGTAATGTGTAGATGTGTTCCCCGTGTTAACTGGTAGTGGTTGACCATCCCAGTGCTTCCCGATGCAGGGCTGACCTGACCCACCGGGAGGTTTCTTTGATAAACTGTCCCGGGGGCTTCCAGCTGTACCGTGACGTCATAGAGCGAGCCCCCGAGGATGGTCTGCAGGTGCTGTGACACAATAATGATGCTGGCCCCGGAACATGAATACGAATTAGTTCATGAGTCACGTGGTACTGAATCATTCTATGGAAAGTTCGTTCAACTTCACGGATTTATATATGAGAGAAGGTAAGTGGGCAGGGCTTACACCTCGGGTCCACTCTTCCTTCACTCGCAACACCCTACACCTACCTCCCATAGTGCCAAGGCACTTTCCCTTGCAACCGCCGAATGTGTAACACCTGCCCATTTACCTGCTCCCTCCTGAATATCCAAGGGCTCGAACATAACTTCCAGGTAAAGCAGCACTTTACCTGCACATTTGCCACAAACTAGTCTACTGCATTCGTTGCT
>NW_025211003.1:15597-16325 GCF_004010195.1 Chiloscyllium plagiosum
GCAGAACATCGGTATCTGCCCGCAAAAAAGGCCTTGAGCTTCTGGTTGCCTGTCACTTTAACACGCCACCCTGTTCCCTGGCCAACTTCTCTGTCTCAGGCATGCAGCAGTGTTCCAGCAAAGATAAGCTCCAGATGGAAGACCCAACGCCTCATTTTACACTTGGAGATCCTACAGCTCTCCATTCTTCAACATCGAGTTCAATATTGTTTGGACCCGAACTCCCCCACGCCCTTGACCCCTGCCACACCCACACGAGGCCTTGTTACCACATAGTCTGCTGTTACACACGACTTATTGTTAGCCAGGAACAGTTTCCATTAACAGTTAGTCACCCTCCTACACAGATCGTTATTCACTCCTTTGTCCCTTTAATGTTCTCCCTCTGAACTGGCGGCAAAGAGAGCAATGTGGACTGATATCTCTGAATTTACCTGGACCATCTCTGACACCTCCCTCCCCTTCCTGGACCTCTCCATCTCCATCAGTGACGACCGACTTGACACTGACATTTTCTACAAACCCACAGACTCCCACAGCTACCTGGATTACACCTCTTCCCACCCTACCTCTTGCAAAAATGCCATCCCGTATCCCCAATTCCTCCGCCTCCGCCGTATCTGCTCCCAGGAGGACCAATTCCACCACAGAACACACCAGATGGCCACCTTCTTTAGAGACCGCAATTTCCCCTCCCACGTGGTTAAAGATGCCCTCCAAAGCATCTC
>NW_025211003.1:20299-21324 GCF_004010195.1 Chiloscyllium plagiosum
AGCAATGTGGACTGGTATCCCTGAGCCAGCTGTTTGTCCCATCTCCAGGAACAGGGCTCCATCCACTGGTGGATAATTAAACCATTTTGCTGTTGCGCTGACGTGAGGAGATTGTGTAAATATAAACTTTTTATAAATTCCCACTTTCTGTTGGTCGAACTGTGAGTTCACTCTGAATCACAATACGTGTCACAGCGCACTTGGAGGCCCACCTCAGCTCTGCTGGTTCTACACAGCAAGTAAATGAGAGTGTCTATGCGAATCATTCTCTTGCCTTCTCCCTGTAAAACTCCACATTGTTACTTTGAACATGACCACCGAATTCCCTGTTGTGTTCTTGAATCTCCCTCTTTGTCACGGTCGGAGAGAGATTTACGGATCCGAACCACTCCCTGTGCGAAAATGTTCTTCTTAATGTCACTTTTAATTTTTTTTCCAAATGTCTTGAAATCACTGCCGAGTTTTTGGCAAATTGAAAGGATTCTCATGCCTGCACATGACGCTGATTTGATTTAATTTCTAATGTAAGGACTGCGGATGCTGAGAATACAAAACAGAAAGAGAAACTGTTGGAGAAACTCAGCAGGTTTGGCAGTACCTGTGGGAGAAAACAGAGTTCTGAAATATTGTCTCTGATTCTCTTTCCACCGATGGTGCCTGACCTGCTGAGTTGCTCCTGCAATTTCTGTTTTTGCTTTAAACTGAAAGTTCATTTCATCTTTCGGGATGAAACACCCAGACTCGCCATGTGCAGATATTCAACCCTTTCGAAACCTGTGAAGTGATTGGATTCAAACAAACCCAGCAATAATTCACTCTTTCTCAGCTCCACAGGCAGAGAGACCTGGAAAATGAAGCTGTCAGTGTGGTTCTTAATTCGTGGGCCGAATGGTTAATGCGATGGACTTGAGATCTATTGCGGTTTTCCCACGCAGGTGTGAACCTTGCCGACTAGAGTTGAGAAATGTCGTCAAAAAGAAAGGGAGACTGTTTCCCGGTTTCTTATTTAAGATTCAAATCAGTGG
>NW_025211004.1:0-11455 GCF_004010195.1 Chiloscyllium plagiosum
ATCACCTCTCATTCCACGAGTAACCAGTTAAAGCCTCCATAATATAAGGCCCTCATCCCTGGAATACATGAAGTGAAACATCTCCGAACTGCTTCCAATATATTTATATCCTTTCCCAGATAAGGAGACAAAGAAAAACTAATCTCAACTCAGGTCTTGAGGTTTATTTTTGTTTTCTCAGCATTGTCGGTCTTTGTAACCCTCTTCCTCGCAGAGCATTGGAGGCAGAGATATTGAATATTTTTGAGGCACAGGCAGAAGTTTCATAAATAACAACGGAGCCAAGGATTATCGGGGATTGGCAGGAATGTGCAGTGTGGGGGAAAATGTAGACAATGATACCAAATGACACGGCCCCAGAACATCCATTAATATAATGCAAAACTAAATTATAATATTGATAACATTTTAAGGGGGAATTCAAAATGGCAACGATCCGAAAGGTCTGCTTTGCTAGGCTCTGCATCATAGAACGGGCAAAGTGGTACTCTAATCCACTCCATCCCAGCCATTTACTTAAAATTCAACAATAAAAGAGCTATAGAATCTTTACTAATCCCGTTTTGTCAAGTGGAAATGACAAAACGCAATATAATCGACTAAGTCCCAACACGCGGTGCACCCGTCAGAAGCATCGAGCATGTCTGAGGCTGCCACTGCAACCCAGTCTGTTCGTTCGATAGACCCCGTTACTCATCAGGCCTTGGTCATTGAGTTCACCAAGTTATGTGAAATGATCGAAGGCACGATTAAAGAAAAGTTCAGCTGTGAGCTAGAGCCGTTCTCAGCCGTGCTCCAAAAACATGACTTGAAAGCCTTGGAAACAGAACGGATGAGTTTGAGCGCCGAACTGCAGTGGCAGAGACCACAACTGATTCCTCTAAGGAGCGGACGCTCGCCCTTAAGTCTGCACCTTAACTGAACAAGATCACGACCTTGAGAACAGGGGCAGAATGAAGAATGTTCACATCGTTGGTCTGCTGGACCAGACAGCAGGTGGTCAGCCAGTGAGTATTTTTGAGAACTGGCTGCCATGATTCCTTCACTTCGAAGCTGAAGAGGGACGGGTGAAGATTGAGACAGTACATCAGGTTATGGCGCGGAGATCAGCCACAGACCAGCGCCCTCTCCCTGTCCTTGTGTAGCTACGTAGTTATGGGGACAAACAAAGATGGAAGCTTCCAGAACCCAGGGGAAAGATCCGATGGATTTAATTCACGAGAACTCCAGGATTATGATCATTCAGGACATTTCAGCGGCGGTGATTCAGGAAAAAAAATCTTTTGATGATATCAAGAGAAAAGTAAGGGAACTCGGGATTCAGTATTCCTTACAGTTCCCAGCCGTGCTCCGTATTGCTTTAAATGGATCCGTGAACCCGTCTGACTCTCCAGAGAAAGAGAAAACTTTGTGGATGTTTTAAAGTAATCAGGATGTTTAGATAATCATATTTCTCTCTTAAAGAAATTTTGTTGCATTTTTCTGGCAGTAACCAGTGTTAAATTATAGTTGAGGATGAGTAGAGTACTCAATTTTAACTTTTTCATTAATATTACTACTAATTTTCTCTTTCTTTGCATGTGTCTGTGATGCGACTCAAGCTGGAGGGAGTTACAAATGTGGTTATGATGACTAAGTGCCCACCTAAGGGCACTTCAAGTCCGATTTTTGTTGTTAGTTGCCCTGGATGTCATATTGGTAGCGAGCAGAAGATAATGTTAAGGGATATGTAAGCACCCCCAGTGGGCGGGGGTGGTGTGGGGGTAAATTACTCTATCAAGTGTCATTGGCACTTTGGACTTTGTTTTGTTCTTTGTTTTTTTTATGTGTTTAGCTTTGGAAAATTTTGAGAACTGGTTAGTTGTAGTAGTTTTAGTTTGTACAGTTTTAGGCTCAATGAGTCTTTTTTCATTTCTGATCAGTGATGTGTAATTCGATGTGAAACTCTAGAGTTGAAATGTTGCTACAGTGTGTTATAGATAATGATGTGCTTAAATGTTGTACCTGGAACATTAAGGGGAGCCACCTGCCTGTCAAGAGGAAAACTATACTTTCTAGTCTTAAAAAGGAGAGGGTGAATGTTGTCCTATTGCAGGAGATGCACCTTGGTGACAAGGAACATTTGACGTTACAGCAGGGCGACTTTGACCGGGTTTATTTCTCGTATTTTAATACCAGGAGTCTGGGAGAAGCCATACTGGATAGGAAGAATCTTCCATTTAAATTACTAGATTGTATTAGACGCTCACGGGAGGATCATAATTCCCAAAGACTTGAACTTTGTGAAATAATACAATATTTTGAATGTTTATTCCCCCCACCCCCTCCCCGGTGCACCCTCTTAAAATCCTGGTAATTGCATTTTCCAAATTAAGTTATCTCGCTTCGTGGCACCTTGTTGTACGAGATTTCAACTGTCTTATGGACCCCACGTTGGGCAGAATGTTAAAAGCTTCCCCAATACCCTCTTAATAATGTAAGCAATTGGTGAATTTGTGTGCCAAACTAGATGTCTGGAGGCAGATCTACCTCACAAGTAGGGATTTTATTTTCTTCTTTAACCCACAGAAATGCCACATGAGGGTTGATCTCTTCCCCATCCCTGCAACAATTGTGGATTCGGTGGCATCCTGCACAATTGGGAATATTATCACAACATACCTGGCCCAGAAGTGGGATAGATGCCACATAAGGTTATGTTGGATACAAATGAGGGTCTTGAAGGCCATGCCTATGGGAGGCCTTCGGGAAATACCTGACGTTGAGGGCAGATCCTGGTTTCCTTTGAAATGATCAAAGTGGGGTGTTCTCTATTTTGGTATATTCATTACATCCGTCTTTGATAATTTATTTAACGTGTCCATGTGAACTATATCCATGTGTTTGACAAAATTAAACAAGACCTTTAAAGGTGGGAGGCACTTCCAATATCCTGGCAAGGTCCAATAGCTCTTATTAAGTGAATGTCCTTCCTCATTTGCTATACCCCGTGTGAATGCTTCCTTTGACGTTTCCCAGACAGCTATTTATGAGACGTAATGGCTGGTTTAGCTCTTTTATTTGGCAGCATAAGCAAGTCTTTATCAAGTTAATCAAATTGCAACTACCCCACAGATTGTGGGGAGTAGATCTCCCAGATTAAAAGCTATGAATTAAGCTCTTTTTATCCGACATTAGTGCTCGGGCCGCTGAGACTCGGCGTCAATACGATTAGATATTGAACCCTCTCAGACAAAGTGAACCCTTGTTGTTCTAAGACAAAATGACAACATTTATGGAATATTGTCATCACCTAATAATTATCAACACCGTTAAAGCATGAATGACAATGCGTCAGATTGAGGGCAATACAGCCAAACCATATTTCTTACCCCTTTAATTGGTATACCAGGTTGTCATCCAGGGATAATGGATTCCAGATTTAAACTGTGGGCAGCCAGGGGTGTACCTTGCTTGAGTGATTTAGAATCAGTAGAATCTCTACAGTGTGGATCCAATCCCTTGGGCCCAACAAGCCCAATTTGATTCTCTGAAGAGTAACCCACCCCGACCCATTCCCCTACCATCCTATATTTACCCTGACTAATGACCCAACCCACTCATCCCTGAACACTATGGATGATTTATCAATGAACAATTCATCTAACCTGCACATCTTTGGACTGTGGGTGGAAACCCACACAGACACAGCGAGAATATGTTAACTCCACACAGCCAGTCACCTAAGGCCGGAACCAAAACCGGGACCCTGGTGCTGTGAGGCAGCAATGCTCAGCACTGAGCCACCATGTGTTATTTGAGGGAGTAACAATGATATCATTTGATTAAATAACTCGTACGTATGAACTGGCTAGTAGAGACCTCTTCTGAAAACTTTTTCAAATCAGAGCTTTGATTAAAAAAAAACTTTCAACAGACTTTTACAGATCCGATAGAGAGAAGAGGGTGCTTATTGCTTAGAATACACTCTCTGTCAGTACCCTTTATTATTAGTTGGAGAGTGACCCTCAGACGAGACTGTGCAGCTTTGTGATGTCTGCGAGAGAGAATTGGGGGTTCAGGCCACCTCGGAGACATGGGAGGATATTTGTGAAAATGTTTGAAGGATTTTATCTGTAATAGGACCCATTCCATGCAGTTGAAAATTCTTCATTGGGTCTATCTGACCCCAGATTATCTCTCAAAATTCAAAGTGAGATAATCTTCAGCATGTCCGAAATGCAGAATGACTACATGCACTCTTACCCATTGCTTGTGGCCCTGCTGCAGGCTTCATCTATATTGGAGCACTGTGTCAGTTGTGATAGAGTGCGTCGAGGGGACTGAATTGGAGATGGACCTGGTTTCTCTTTTCCTAGGCCTGCCCAGGGTACTTTACACAGATGCACATGTGAAACATATCCTTACTGTCTGTGGTAAGAAAAGCATCCTGTTGTGCTGGATGTCTGAAACCACCCCCCCACCCCCGGTCTGTTGGGTCGTCGTAATCTGTTCATGGAGAATATCCCTTTGTACGTTCTCACTAGCATGGTGCACCAAAATACAGAGATTTATATAAGACATGGCAGACCTTTTTGGATTATCGTGATACAGGCTTATCTGCCACTCTCAGAAGGGATTTTACACAGCCCTGACGATATTATCTTATGAATCCTATATCCAAAGATGAAGAATAATTGACATAAAAATGGATATCAGTTAATGCTCTTGAAGAACGAGAGCTATCATTTTGTTATGCCGAGCTGCATTATTTATTCATTAATTTTGTTGTGATTTGTTTTTCTTCTGTCCGTTTAGTGTTTTCAACTTGTTTTGTGTGTACATGCACATGGGTGCAATTTTGATCAGTTATTTGAGTTGTGTTGTTATTGGCTTATTATAATATTAAGAAACTCTTTTTAAATAAAGATATTGTTAAAAATATTAAAATACTAACATTGATAGAATAGAGTCTCAAAGAACTCTCATTAGAGAGACCACTCATGGTGGTTTATCCTGAGGATCACCACACCTCGGGTGATGGGGTGAGGGTGAGAGAGCGTCTCCTTCATGGTAATCTCTGTCAGTGTGAGGAACTGAACCTGCGCTGTTGGCCTCCCTCTACATCACAAACCTGCCGTCCAGCCAACCAGAATTACTAAGTGTGATTGGATATCTATAACCATAAAATATGTGTAGATTTTTGTTTACTCTGTGTAAAGCATGCTGACTGTTGCATGAAAGCATATAGTTGATGAAATTAACTGTTAGGAGAGTTTGTTCCATGGGAAATGCCCTCAAACAGGCGCTTGAAGAAAACGGGGTAAAAGTGCCTGAGTGCCATCTGGATAATGACAGGAACCCAGGGGGTTGAATGGCTGAAAGTTCCTGTAACATGGAGCTGAGAAAAGCATCAAATCAGCTGGGACCTTATTGGAGCTGAGAAAAGCATCAAATCAGCTGGGACCTTATTAAATGCTAAAGCACATTTGATGGGCTGAATGGCCTCAACATAATTTGAAATGCCTGTGATTTGGAAAACGTGCATCTCTACTCCTTCCTCTTATGTGTTACACACTGGGGCACTGCCATTTTCCTGAAATTGGGCATTATTTGGAAAACTATCTGGAACATTCCATAATTGGTATTCTCTGGAATATTCTCTAACTGTGTGGGGTGCATTGCAAAGGCGGGAGAGAGAGAGAGAGTGAAGCTGCTGCATGCGGCAGTGAGAGTGGTGGAGCATGAGCCTTGTTCGTGCTATAACAGATATACAGTGAGTATGAGGGAGCAGAGAGAATACGGTGACCCTTACACTGACAGAGCGGGGAAGGTTATTGATGCTTGTCCTGTATTGCTAGACATTTCTTCAGGCTGCAAATACTGTACTGAGCTGGGTGGTGAGCACAGGCCATGCTCGGTGGGTCTGGTTGTATGGCCCCCTCTGGGAGGGGAATGGACCCCTCTGTACTAGCCCATTCACTATACACACCATGCACCGTAAAAAAATCATGGTATAATTGCCCCTTATCTGGCATGCTCGGGGTAAACTGTATAGAGCAGCTCCAAACTGAGAAAGGTCAGCCATGTGCCCCTTGGCCATTTAAAGATGGCACCAGTGCCAGGGAACACGGAATACCTAGGAACATTCGGGCGACTGTGAGTACCTCCAAACATGATGGGTGGGAGATTCGGGCTGGCATTCAATGAGAGGTGGGTGGGGTGGGTGGTATTTAATGAGGTGAGTTCGATAGATAGCACCAGGAAACTAGCTCAGCTTCGTACAGACAATCCCTCTGTCACACTCAATGAAATTAACACTGAGACAAATTACTGTTTTATACAGTCCAATGAGTCGAAGACTCTGTTGTCCTCACTCCCAGTTACAAAGCTCCAGAACAAATGCTCATTCAAAACTCTCCATCGCCTGAACTCACAGCAATATTCCATTCACCCATAATTCTTCATAATACTGACCCGTGTTGCATGATACTATCGAAATGTCTTTATTTCAGAATTCTGAAACCTGTGAACATATCTTTCCATGACATTTTTTTCTCAGTTCTGTTGCTCTCTGTGTCTATGCCGAAACACACGTATTCACAGTCATACGTTTCTACTGCATGGAAACAGGCCTTTCGGCCCAGCTAGTCCATGCCGACCAAAATGTACATCCACACTCACCCTGTCCTTGCTCCTTTCCTATCCATGTATTTATCCAAATACCTTTTCAATGCTGTTATTGTACCCACCTCAACCACTTCCACATGCAGCTCAGTCCATATGCAAAGCACACTCTGTGTAAAAAAGGTGACCCTCAGGTTCCTTTTTATTTTTGCCTTCTCCAAACATTAACAGATGTCCTCTAGTCCTTGGTTCCCCAATCTTGCAAAAACATTTGGAATATTCACCCCAATGCATGGCTGTCATGATTTGATAAGAGCTACACTTCTACATAAACCCCCTCAGTTTTCTACGCTGTAAAGAAATATGTTCTAACCTGTCCAACCTCTCCCTATAACTCAGACCCTTTAGCCCAGGAAACATCTTTGTAATTTTTTCTACATTCCTTCTAGTTCAATAATATCCTTTCTAGGGCAAGTGAACAAAACTGAACACAATACTCCAACTGCAGCCTTACCAACATCCTGTACAACTGCAACATAACGTCCCAACTTCTATACTCAATGCCCTGATGTAGGCCAGTGTGCCAACGGCATTCTTCACTGTCCTGTATATCAAATTCAGACAACCGTGCGCCTGATTTCCAACATCCTTTTGTCCCACTACACTCCTTCAGGCCCTTTCATTCACCATTAAACTCCCACCTGAATTTGACTTTCCAAAATGCAAGACGTCGCACTTATCTATATTAAACTCCATTTGTTATTTCTCAGCCCACTTCCCCTGCTGATCAAGGTACTGCTGAAATTTCTGCTAATGTTCCTCACTGTAATAGGATGCCTCCTATTTTAGTGTCATCTGCAAACTTACTAACCTTGCGTTGTGCACTCTCGTCCAAATCATTGATATAGCTAACACACAGTAATGGGGACAGTACCGACCCCTGAGGCACTCCACTAGTCACAGGCATCCAGTCCGACAAGCATACCTCCACCATAGCCATTTGCTTCATAATGTCAAACCAATTGTGTCACCAAGTTGCCAGTTTACCGTGGAGTCCATGCAATCTAACCTTCTAGAGCGGTATTCCGTGTGGAATCTTACCAAAGGTCTTACTGAAATCAATATAGATTATGTCCACTGCCCTGCCCTCATCAACATTCCTGTTCACTTCCTCAAAACACTCTCACAAAATTTGTAAGGCCTGATCTGCCACACACAAAGCGATACTGACTACTCCAAGTCAAACTATGTCTTTCCAAATGCATGCATATCTTATATCTCAGAACCCTCTCAAGTGGTTTACCGAAAACAGATGTGAAACTTACTGGTCTATATTTCCCAGGCATTTATTTGCAGCCTTTCTTGCTACCCCATGGATGGGCTGGTTATGTGAGTTTGATTGCGAATGTGAGAGAACTAAACATCTGGCAATACCTTTATTTTGTGTTTTCATTCTTGTGATTGGACCCTTCAAATCCTGACTCATCCTTAGATCCGACTCTCTGGATTAGTCATGGTGACTGTTGTTACAGCATCTCTGTCGGCAACATAACCAACAAATGGAGCAGAGGCTGCAAAGAGGACAGTTGCCGTAAAATGGAATGAGGAAATCACAATCAGATCAGCCGTGATCTTAGTGAATTGTGGGGCAGGATTGTGTGGACCACGAATGCAACTTATTCATATATTTATGTTTGTTCCAAGCAAACTCCCCTTCTCTCCCAGTGTCCCATACTGGTGGGGAGTGAGGCACCTCCTCCTGTTCCTGCGTAACAGGACCCTGGGCCCTCACTAGCCGACAGATTTCCCTGTGCCCCAGTCTCAAGCAGTTGAATGACTGCCTCCTGATCCCATGTCTGTGAAAATAGATGTCATCCTCCTGTTCCTGTGTAACAGGCTCCAATAGCTCTGTGCTCACCTGCTGCTCCTGTGGAATGGAATTGAGGGACTGAATTGCCTCTTCACATTCCTTACAGCTTCTCTTGACTAAAAGCAATTCTCCTGCTTCTGTAAATCACCATCAAAATCTGAATGATGTACTTTAGTATTTTACCGTCAGTAATTGAGCAAACAAGCTGACTGACAGAATTCAGAAGCTGAATAGCCTGCTCCTGCTCCTGTGTTATACACTCAAGAGGCAATAGAGTCTCAGAGATGTACAGCACAGAAAAAGATCGTTCAGTCCGTTGTCCATGACCAAAAATCCTAAATAAATCTCGTCCCCCTTGCCAGCATTTGGCCCATTTCCCTCTAAACATTTCCCATGCATGTATCCATCCAAGTGCCTTTTAAATGGCGTAACCGTACCTGCCTCCACCACTTCTTTGGCTGTTCAATCCATACACGTGTGAAAATGTTGTCCCTCATGACTTCTTTGGCTGTTCAATCCATACACGTGTGAAAATGTTGTCCCTCATGTCCCTATTTAAATCTTCCCCTCTCACTTTCAACCTTTGTCTTCTAATTTTGGACTCGCCTATTCTGAGAAAAGACGTTGACTGTTTACCTGATCTATTCCCCTCATGATTTTATATACCTCTTTAAGGTCACCCCTCAGCCTCAACACTTGAAAATAGCCCCAGCCTATTAAAACTCTCACTGTAACTCTAATCCTCCAACACGTGCAGCATTCTTTTAAATCTCTTCTGTACTCTTTCAAGTTTGACAACATATTTCCGACAGCAGGGAGAGTGAATTAAAGGTAGTATTACAAAAGTGGCCAAACCAATGTCCTGTACAGATGCAACATGTCGAGAAAATGTTTAGACTCAAAGCACGGACCAATAAAGGGAAGATCATCAAGTGCCTTCTTCACTGCGCTGTCCACCTGTGACGGCACTTTCAAGAGCCTGCACCACAAGGTGACACAGGAGCTGAGTGACTAGCATTGCTGCTTCAGAGCGCAGCGATCAGGGTTTAATTCCATCCTTGAATGACTGTCTGTGTGGGGTTTGCACATTCTCCCCGTGTCTGCATGAGTTTCCTCCAGATGTTATGTTTTCCTCCGACAGTATAAATATATACAGATAAGGGTAGATTGGCCATGCTAAATTGAGTAAAGTACCCAGGGATGTGTAGGCGAGGTGGATTAGCCATGGGGAATGCAGGCTCAGAGGGATAGGGTAGGGGTTTGTCCAGTGGGATACTGTGTAGAGGGTCGGTGTGGCCTCGATGGGCCGAATAGCCTGTTTCATCCCTGTAGGCATTCTAAAATTTCTATGGAGTTCTCCTTTCGACAGGACCCTATCTACATGTCTTGTCCAGTTTTGTCTTGCCAAAATACAATACCTCATATTTATCTAAAATAAACTCAATCTACCACTGCTCGGTTCACCTGAGCAAAGTCCCATTATAGTCTCAGAGTTCATTCTTCACTGTCGACTACACCAACAAATTTGGTATTATCTACAACCTTACTGACCATGCTTCATATACTTAAATGCAAATGATTTGTATAAGTGACAAAAGGCAGTGGACCCACTATTGAACTTTGCGGCACACCACTGCTCACAGGTCTCCATGTTTAATGAACAAATGTTCACTGTCACGCCCTGTCTCCAATATTCTAAGAAAATTTTGGATCTAAATGGCGAGCTCTCCCTGGATCCCAGGCAGTCTAACCTTGCTAACAAGTCTACCATGTAGAACATTTTGGTTTTCATACTGAATTCCATGAAGGCAACATCCACTGTCGTGCCTTCATCAATCATCTTCATCACTTCCTCAAAAAAATCCACCGAGTCAGTGAGACGTGATGTCCAATGTACAAAGCCCTCTTCGGTCCTTACCTTTCCAAATGCATATACATTCTTTCCCTCAAAATCCCCTCTAACAATTTGGTCGCCATTGACGTCAGGCTCACCGGTCTATAGTTACCTGGTTTTTCCTTACATTCTTAAATAATAACACTATGTTAGTAGCCATCCAGTCTTTTGGCACCTCACCTGTGGAAATCAATGATACAAATATATCGGAAAAATGTTGAGGAATCTCTTTCGTGGCTTCTCACAAACTTCTGGGATATAACAGATTAGCGAATTGTTCATCTTTATATGCTTTAAAATGTCCAACACTTCCTTGTAATATAGACACTTTTCAATATATCACTGCATATTTCTTCATTATCTCGCTCTTGTAACCTCCTCCACATTAAATGCTGAGGAGAAATATTTGTTTAGTATCCCTCCCATCTCCTGCACTTCCACACATCGGTAGCTTTACTGATCTTTAAGGGGCCCTATTCTTTCCCTAGTTAATCATTTGCCACTAAAGGAATTGTGGAATTTCTTTAATATCTCATCACACTATTTCTAAAGCCATCTCATATCCACATTTTTCTGGCCTGATTTCCCTGTTGACTCTACACTTACTGCCCTTAAACTCCTCTCGGGATTCACTTGATCTCAGCTCTGTTTACCTGACATCCGCCTCCTTCCTTACCTTGACTAGAACATCAATATATCTACCCATCCAGCATTCCCTGCACCCACCAGCCTTGCCATCTCACTAACAGGTACACGTTGGCTCTGTACTCTCTGAATCCAAGTTTTGATGGCTTTGCATTGTCCAATCATCCCTTTACCTGTGAATAGAGTATCCCAATCAGCCTTTCGCAGGTCTCGCCTAACACTTTCAAAATTGGCCTTGTTCAAAGTTAGAACTTGAATGTTTACATCAGGTCTTTCCTATTTCATAACAAATTTAAAACTAATATTTACTGCGTAACAGACTTGAAATGTCAAATAACCTCTTCCTGTTCCACTGTAACAAGCTCGAGAGGTTGAATGGCCTCCTCCTGTACCTGTGTAACAGACCCGAGACGTTAAATGACACAGCAAACTGTGGATTA
>NW_025211004.1:12044-15976 GCF_004010195.1 Chiloscyllium plagiosum
GATGTGCTTATTGATTGAATCTGTGGATGAGTGCCATGTCTCTAGGAATTCCCTGGCTGTTCTCTGTTTGGCTTGTCCTATAATAGTTGCCCCAGTCGAACTCATGTTGTTTGTCATTTGAGTGTGTGGCTACTAAGTATACTGGTCTTGTCGTTTCGTGGCTAATTAGTGTTCATGGATGCGGATCGTGAGCTGTCTTCCTGTTTGTTCCCTGGAATGTTCCAATAATAGATCCGAATCTGAGTACATTAGACTGGAATATTCCAATAATACACAGGGTTTTATCCGATTATGTTTGGATTCTTTCTGCAAGCAATTTGTTGTCATTATCAATGCAGATCTATTATGCTCTTCTCATTATTCAATATCTTTATTATCCTTTCCTGGCTATCGTTGGTATCCCTGGTAAGTGTTACTGTCCAGATTTGTTTTCTGTAATGACTGTATTACTGTTCTTTCATATAGTCTACACTTCTTGCCTCTATTATTGTTCCTGTTGAAACTCTGAATCCAGATATTAACTCTACAGACCACTACTAACTACATCAATGAACGTGTTCAAGTACTGTTTCCCTCTCTACTCTGGCATTGTTACTCATGGGTCTCTATGTTGATCTACTCAGTTTCAGCGGAGAACCACAATGTACTGTATCATTGTCTTTGTTATTTAAATATTAAGAGCATGGAGGTCACTGTCTACTGTTCTGGTTCCAAATTCACTTCCTTCCACTGTTTCCAAACCATCCCTGGCTAATATCTGCTGTTGAAGCAGACAAGTCATAACTGTGGGTCGTCCCTTTGACCATGAGCTGATTCCTGACACCATGCCCTGACCATTTCTAACTTGAAATACTCACCAGAATATATCTCACTGGCTTATTCCATCTCCTGTTTGAACCTTGAGCTATGAAATACATTCTTAAGGAAGCCAATAATCTGCTGCTGACGCTCCCGGCTTCAAACCTGCAGAATAAAATTTGATCGGAACTCACACCAAACTCCCATCCATCTGTCATTCATGTGCACGCCGATGCATATTGCTATTGTGTCTGGCAATGCCTTTATTTTAACACTTTACCTCACCTGTCCATGAAACTTCTCTCATTCACTCTCTGTAGATTAACCAAAAGCCTGCCAGTTGTTCATATTTAAAATAGTTTCCTCAATGTGTATTCTTTCTCAAACAATAAGTTTCGCATTCAAATACGCCACTCGCACACACACGGGCTCTCCGTCTCTCTGCTGAACACATACACACAGCAAATCTTCCCATTGTAGGCAGTAATCTGATGCAAGTATAGTTTGCATATGATAGTAAAGTTTGCAAGGCAGATACTGCAGTTTACTGAGCAACACACTAGCATGGTTTGCACAGCGCTCCATGCTGGGCTGTCATCTTGTCCCAGTTTATATTATTTGTGGTGTTTAGATTAGATTAGATTACTTACAGTGTAGAAACAGGCCCTTCGGCCCAACAAGTCCACACCGACCCGCCGAAGCGCAACCCACCCATACCCCTACCTTTACCCCTTTAACCTAACACTACGGGCAATTTAGCATGGCCAATTCACCTGACCCGCACATCTTTGGACTGTGGGAGGAAACCGGAGCACCCGGAGGAAACCCACGCAGACACGGGGAGAATGTGCAAACTCCACACAGTCAGTCGCCTGAGTCGGGAATTGAACCCGGGTCTACAGGCGCTGTGAGGCAGCAGTGCTAACCACTGGGCCTCACAGATTCAGAACATGATATAACAAAACCATTTCAGCTGATCTGACACTGCCTGTATTCAACGTTCTCATTCTTGTAATTTTACTCTCAAAGATCTCACTTCTCCAGTTCGTCCCACTGCCCTGTCTGATTCCCTATATTTCAACAATATCTTCTCAGTTAATTAACTGTCTGTTTCTGTCTTTATTGTAAGTTTCTCTGTCCCTCTGTATCATTCCCTGGCCTTGGGTTTTGGTTCCCTAGTGTACTGAGTGCTGGCATTGTGTGGCTCAAATAGAATGAATGGTGTGCGTCAGGCTGTTGTCCACTTCCCAGTATGTCCCATGTGATGATCCATGGACAGGGGTGTTTCTTTGTAACTTGGTCTGTATCTGTGTTTGCCCCGCTCAGGTGACCTTGCGATCAGTAATACGAGGAAGCCCCTTGGGTAAAGGACGGGTCAGCTAAATTGTGTGACACTGCAGTTTCTTTTTGAAAAAAGATTATTTTCTCCTTGTGTTTTTTTTAAAATAAGAGGTCTTAAAGGCCAAACTGCCTACTGAAACAGGCTCAAGTACATAACTTAAGAGGTTTTTAGCGTTTTTAATAAATCGTAGTAACAATGGCCAGTTCGCACAGACCAGGTTTTCTAGTTTTTTTTTTCTTGTAGCTGTAACAATCACCAGGTGCTTGAGGTCCCAGAAGGGTTGGAAATTTTAGTAAATTGTCCCAAGCTGCTACTCTGCCTGAAACATTTCTTAATTCTATTTCCTCCTGGATTGGGGAACTGTATACAAGAATGTATGTTGAATGCTCCTTTTTGTCAAGGGGTGTGTTTAGGTGATGTTAGTATATTGGGACAGTTCATTTGTAGAAGGTACTGTACCCATTATTCCGTTAAGGTTTCCAATAGTTAAGTTATTCTAAATTTCTCTTCATTTTGTACGGATTTTCATTAGAGTGTTTAAGTATATTGTGTTTTAATTACTGATGAGTGGTTTGACTAGTAACATCACATTTGGAAATCCCACTTCACATCTACCTTTAAAATAAGAAAAGGTTGGCATCCAAGCTACTTCTCAAAATAGTTGAGGTAGTCTGGTTGGTCCATTGCAAACTGAGGGCGCTTGTTCGGTTCTAAATCGTTAAAGCAAACTGGGTTTAGAATTAAAATTCCTACAGTCTTGAAAAAGACCATTCGATCCAACAAGTCCACACTGAGCCTCCGAGGAGTAACCTACCCAGACCCATTCCTCTGCCCTACCCCGACTAAGGCACCTAACCCACACATCCCTGAAAACTACGAACAATTTAGCATGGCCAATTCACCTGACAGGTACATCTTCAGATTGTGGGAGGAAACCAGAGAATCCAGAATAAGTTCATGCAGACATTGGAGAGTATGCACTGGGAGACTGTTGGGTTCACATGTCGTGTATGGTAGTTGTTGGTTTCTTTTGTTCCAGATGTTGAATTCGGTTGGTTTAAACAGTCTTTTGTGTATGAAGATTTTTTAAGTCACTAAGAGTTCTCTGGGTGTGGAAGAAGTGAAGTTGGGGGTTTCACAAAAGGTAATGAAGGCAAAGCTGTAGGAATTGGCAGACAAGCTGGAATTGGGTTTGCTTTTGTCTGTGAGAAAACGAGAGATGATTACAGCTATAGCTCGGTAATTACTTTTTGTCATTTACATAAATGATTTGGATGTGAGCATAAGAGGTACACTTAGTAAGTTTGCAGATGACACCAAAATTGTAGGTGTCGTGGACAGCGAAGAGGGTTTCCTCAGATTACAACAGGATCTGGACCAAATGGGCCAATAGGCTGAGAAGTGGCAGATGTAGTTTAATTCAGCTAAATGCGAGGCGCTGCATTTTGGGAAGGCAAATCTTAGCAGGACTTCTACATTTAATGGTCATGTCCCAGGGAGTTTTGCTGAACAAAGAGACCTTGGAATGCAGGTTCATAGCTCCTTGAAAGTGGAGTCGCAGGTAGATAGGTTAGTGAAGAAGGCGTTTGGTATGCTTTTCTTTATTGGTCAGAGTTTTCAGTACAGGAGTTGGGAGGTCATGTTGCGGCTGTACAGGACATTGGTTAGGCCACTGTTGGAATATTGTGTGCACTTCTGATCTCCTTCCTATCGGAAAGATGTTGTGAATTTTGAAAGGGTTCAGAAAAGATTTACAAGGATGTTTCCAGGGTTGGAGGATTTGAACTACAGG
>NW_025211004.1:18073-21325 GCF_004010195.1 Chiloscyllium plagiosum
AAGGCAGAGATGCAGAACTGCTATCTGAAAACAGTTTAAGTAACTAACTGAGAAAGCCTTTAGATTTCATTAAAACGGTGGTAACAATGGAAGGGCAGTGGCCAGCTCTCCCAGACCAGGTTTCTCGTTTTGTTTTTAGCTGCAGCATCCAGAAGCTGCTCGGGGTCCCAGAAGGGTTGCAAGTTTGAATACATGATCCCGAATTGCTTTAGTCTCTGAGATCTCTGTTGATGTTGACTTCTCTTCGATCGGAAAACAGCAGGTAAGAATCTGTATTTGAATATGTCTTTGTGCCAAGCAGTGTATACCAAGACGGTACGGTATCTATTGTCAGGTTTCTCGTTTTGTTTTTAGCTGCAGCATCCAGAAGCTGCTCGGGGTCCCAGAAGGGTTGCAAGTTTGAATACATGATCCCGAATTGCTTTAGTCTCTGAGATCTCTGTTGATGCTGACTTCTCTTCGATCGGAAAACAGCAGGTAAGAATCTGTATTTGAATATGTCTTTGTGCCAAGCAGTGTATACCAAGACGGTACGGTATCTATTGTTTGTGCTATCCTAAAATGTTCTTTTCTTTGATTATATTTTAACTAAAGCATTTGAATAGACCATATTTTGCTTAATGTTGCGTGGTTTGACGAGTCACAAAATATCTGGAACACACACTTCATATCTATATTCCAAATAAGGAAAGGTTTCGGGCTAAGCAGCCTTCTTAAAATATTTTGAGGGGAACTGTAGCCGAAGGGATTCTGACTGACTCCTGCTATTGAAAAGTTAGTGGAGGGGCGGGGGATGGTTTGCTGGAGGTTGTGCTGTGAGCTGCCTCATACATTCAGGGAGACCTGAGGATTTGGTGACCCAACTTTGGATGGAGCATGAGAACTGTAGTTACAGCATCTGGGTGTATAACATGAACAACAAATGGGGCAGAGAGCAGAGCGGGGAACCTCTGAAACCACGGAGTGAGTGTGTGTGGGGAAAGGGATCTGCTGTATGCTGTAAGACCAGCTTCCCAAGGGACACTTAACCCAGGAGCAGAGTGTGAGGACACACTGATTGAACAAGGTCACAGAGCGGTGTTACCTCCTTCAACATGGCCTGCAGTTTCACACCAGGGGGAGGACAGTGCTGTCAGTGATTGTTAGGGTCATGTTTCATTCAGCTTCGATGATCCAGAACTTTCCAGGCAGGACTGGGTGACATATCTATCATCTCCCAGTATCTCAACATCAATGTCACCATTCGGAGAGGAGGATAAAAATAGTGGATGAGGCAAATATATTGTTTCTCCCTCAGCAGGGAGCTGCTGCTATCCTTATTTTCCCAGTATAGTTAGATTCCCGATGGTGTACATGGCATCTGCGGAGTAGCCATGTCAATGGGGGGAGGTAGAGGAACTGAAGAAGCTCTCTATTAATGTTACAGTGTGTCCATGCACACTATATCATGTTGGTGAATACCCATGTCCTGACAGCAGCCACAGCCTCTTCATTCACAAGCAGGCAGCCAGTCCTATCGTCTTCGGGTCTCCATGTAGAAAGGAATGAATGTATCTTGGATAAAGGCCATTCCCTTCATTGGAATTTATTCTCTCGCTTATCACAGCGACATCACCAAACTCAGCATCTGTATATCTGTTCCATCCTCCTGATTATTGAGATAGATTGTAAATATTTGAGGACCCAGCACTGGTCATTGTGTGACTCCACAGGAGACATTCTGTCAAACTGATTAAGACTGATTTGTCCGGAGTGCCTGCTTCCTGTTTGATACACAGTCCCCCATTACTGTGGAGTACAGTCGAAAGGCTAACTATGAACGACGAATCCAACCCCTTGAACCTGCTCCGTCATTGAATACAATCATGGCTGATATCATCGTGGCCTCTGTTCCGCATTCCTGCCATCTCTCCATACTAAGACTCTGGTCTCTTGTTGTAGATTGCGCCACATGAAAAAATATCCACTCCACATGATTAGATTAGATTAGATTCCCTCCAGTGTGGAAACAGGCCCTCCAAAGAGTAACCCACCCAGACCCATTTCCCTCTGACTACAGCACCTAATACTATGGGCTATTTAGCATGGCCAATTCACCAGGCCTGCACATCTTTGGAATGTGGGAGGAAACCGGACCACCCGGAGGAAACCCACGCAGACACAGGGGGAATGTGCAAACTCCACACAGACAGTCAACCCAGGCTGGAATTGAACATGGAGACCCTAGTGCTGTGAGGCAGCAGTGCTAACCACTGAGCCATCTACACTTCCAATTACGTTTAGCATTTTACAGACCTCAATGAAATCTCATTTCATTCTTATAAACTCGAGAGTATAGGCCAGAACTGCTCAAATTTTCTTCATAAGACAAGCACTTCAAATATGGAAAAAAATATAATGAACCTCTTCTGAATTGCTTCCAATGCAAATATCTCATTCTGCAGGACACCCAAACTGTACTCCAGTTCAAGCCTCACTAATGCCTTGCATAGCTACACCAACACTCCCTACCTTTCTACTCAATCCTTTAAAAATAAACGCTGAAATTATGCTTGCATTTCTCATTACTTGAGGTACCCGAATGCAAGTTTTCTGTGATATACAAGTAGACACCCAGATCCCTCTGCACCGAAGCACTTTGAAGTTTCTTTCCATTTAGACAATAATTAGCCTTTCTATTATGCTGGCCATATTTATCCACTTGAATATTCATTGCCAAATGTTGGCCCATTCACCCAAACTATCCATATAGTTTTTAAATCTCTTGCATAATCATTCTGAAGTAATTTCCCACCAATGTTAGTGTCATCTGAAAATGTAGCTGTATTACTTTCTATCCCGTCAACCGAGTAATAATATCGATCGCAAATAGTTGAGGCATGAGAAGTGAATTCTATGGCACTCCACAAATTGCATTTTCCAAAAGAAAATGACACATTTAATCCATATGACTGCATTTTGTTAGTTAACCAATCCTCTATCCAAGCTAATAAAATACTCCTAAACCGATGTTGGCTGATCTTACCACTTACTCTTTGGAGAAGCGACACATCCAATGCCTTCTGGAAGACCATATATATTCCATCTCCAGGATTCCCACGATCCACCTTATTTGTCACATCTTTAAGTAACTCAAGCAAACACAATAGTTACAATAGTTTATTCTTACATTTTACTCCCTAATATATACAGTTATTGTAAGTTCTTCCCTTTCGAAAACCTTTACTTTTTCTTTTAATTCCTGTTTAATGG
>NW_025211005.1:0-4190 GCF_004010195.1 Chiloscyllium plagiosum
CTCACTGGGGTATAGTCCCTCACACACACTAACCCTCACTGGTGCACATTGCAACACACACACTGACCCTCACTGGGGGACTGTCCCTCACACACAATGACTCTGACTATGGTACATTCCCACACACACACTGACTCTCACTGGGGGACAGGCCCACACGCACACTGAACCTCACTGGGGTATAGTTCCGCGCACACAATGACCCCCACTGGGGTACAATCCCACACACAATGACCCTCACTGGGGTACAGTCCCCCACACACGCACTGACAATCACTGGGGAACAGTCCCACACACACACTGACCAATACTAGCATACAGTCCCACACACACACTGACTCTCACAAGGGTACATTGCCACACACACAGTGACTCCCCACTGGGGGACAGTCCCACACACACACTGACTCTCACTGGGGAATAGTCCCACAGACACTGACCCTCACTGGGGTACAGTCCCACACACACACACTGACCCTCACTGGGGGACAGTCGAACACACACACTGACTCTCACTGGGGTACAGTCCAACACACACACTGACTCTCACTGGGGGACAGTCCCACAGACACTGACCCTCACTGGAGTACAGTCCCATACACACACTGACTCTCACTGGGGGACAGTCCCACACACACTGACTGTCACTGGGGGACAGTCCCAAACACACACTGACCCTCACTGGGGGACAGTCACTCACACACACTGACCCTCACTGGGGGACAGTCCCACACACACACTGACCCTCACTGGGGGACAGTCCCACACACTCTGACTCTCACTGGGGTACAGTCCAACACACACACAGACTCTCACTGGGGGACAGTCCCATACAGACTGACTCTCATTGGGGGATAGTCCCTCACACACACTGAATCTTACTGGGGGACAGTCGAACACACACACTGACTCTCACTGGGGGACAGTACCACACACACTGACCCTCACTGGGGTACAGTCCCTCACAAACACTGACTCTCACTATGGTACATTCCCACACACACACTGACTCTCACTGGGCTACATTCACAAAAAAGCACTGACTCTCACTGGGGTACAGTCCCACACACACACACTGACCCACACTGGGGTACAGGCCCACACACAATGATCCTCAGTGGGGTATAGTCCCACACACAATGAGCCTCACTGGGGTACAGTCCAACACTCACACTGACTCTCACTGGGGTATAGTCCCCCACACACATTGACTCTCACTGGGGTACAGTCCCACACACACACACTGACCCACACTGGGGTACAGGCCCACACACAATGATCCTCAGTGGGGTATAGTCCCACACACAATGAGCCTCACTGGGGTACAGTCCAACACTCACACTGACTCTCACTGGGGTATAGTCCCCCACACACATTGACTCTCACTGGGGTACAGTCCCACATACACACTGACTCTCACTGGGGAACAGTCCCACACACACACTGACCCTCACTGGGGGACAGTCCCACACACACTGATCCTCACTGGGGAACAGTCCCACACACACACTAACTCTCACTGGGGTACAGTCCCCCACACACATTGACCCTCACGGGCGTAGAGTCCCACACACACAATGACCCAGACTGGGGTACAGTCCGACACACACTGACCCTCACTGGGGGACAGTCCCTCACACACATTAACTCTCACTGGGGTACATTCCAACACACACAGTGACCCTCACTGGGGGACTGTCCCTCACACACACTGACCCTCACTGGGGTACAGTTCCGCACACACAATGACCCACACTGGGGTACAGTCCCCCACATACGCACTGACACTCACTGGGGTACAAGTCCCACACACACACTGAGACTCACTGGGGGACAGTCCCTCACACACACTGAACCTCACTGGGGGATAGTCCCTCACACACAGTAACTCTCACAGGGGTACATTCCAACACACACACTGACCCTCACTGGGGGACAGTCCCACACACGCACTGACCCTCACAGGGGTACATTCCCACGCACACACTGACCCTCACTTGGGGACAGTTCCGCAATCACAATGACCCTCACTGGGGTACAGTTCCACACACACACTGACCCTCACTGGGGGACAGTCCCACACACACACTGACCCTCACTGGGGGACAGTCCCACACACACTGACTCTCACTGGGGTACAGTTCCACACACACTGACCCAACTGGGGGACAGTACCATACACACAGACCCTCACTGGGGGACAGTCCCACACACACACACACTGACCCTCACTGGGGTACAGTCCCATACACACACTGACTCTCAATGGGGGACAGTCCCACACACACTGACCCTCAATGGGGGACAGTCCCACACACACTGACCCTCACTGGGGGACAGCCCCACACACACACTAACCCTCACTGGGGGACAGTCCCACACACACTGACCCTCACTGGGGGACAGTCCCTCCAACACACTGACCCTCACTGGCGGACAGTCCCTCACACACACTAACTCACACTGGGGTACATTCCCACACACACACTGACCCTCACTGGGGTGCAGTCCCACACACACACACTAACTGTCACTGGGGTACATTCCAACACACACACTGACCCTCACTGGGGTACAGTCCCACACACACACTAACTCACACTGGGGTACATTCCCACACACACACTGACCCTCACTGGGGGACAGTCGCTCACACACACTGACCCTCACTGGGGGACAGTCCCACACACACACTGACCCACCCTGGGGTACATTCCCACACACACACTGACTCTCACTGGGGTACATTCCAACACAGACACTGACCCTCACTGGTGAACAGTCCCTCACACACACTAACTCACACTGGGGTACATTCCCACACACACACTGACTCTCACTGGGCTACATTTCCACACACACTGACCCTCACGGGCGTAGAGTCCCACACACACAATCACCCAGACTGGGGTACAGTCACATACACACTGACCCTCACTGGGGGACAGTCCCTCACACACACTTACCCTCACTCGGGGGACAGTCCCACACACACTGACCCTCACTGGGGTACATTCCCACACACACTCTGACTCTCACTGGGGTACATTCCAACACACACACTGACCCTCACTGGGGGACTGTCCCTCACACAAACTGTCTCTCACTGGGGTACATTCCCACACACACACTGACCCTCATTGGGGGATAGTCCCTCACACACAGTGACCCTCACTGGGGTACAGTCCCTCACACACACTGAACCTCACTGGGGTACATCCCCACACACACACTGACCCTCACTGGGGGACAGTCCCACACACACACTGACCCTCACTGGGGTACAGTCCCAAACTCACACTAACTCTCACTGGGGTACATTCCCTCACACACACTGTCTCTCACTGGGGTACATTCCCACACACACACTGCCCCTCACTTGGGGACAGTTCCGCACACACAATGACCCTCACTGGGGTACAGTTCCACACACACACTGACCCTCACTGGGGGACAGTCCCTCACACACACTAAATCTCACTGGGGTACATTCCCACACACACACTGACCCTCATTGGGGTTCAGTTCCGCACACACAATGACCCACACTGGGGTACAGTCCTCCATACACTGACTTTCACTGGGGTACTGTCCCACAACACACTGACTTTCACTGGAGTGCAGTCCCTTACACACACACTGACCCTCACTGGGGTACAGTCCCTCACACACACTGACCCTCACTGGGGTATAGTTCCACACACACACACACACTGACCCTCACTGGGGGACAGTCGAACACACACACTGACCCTCACTGGGGTACATTCCCCCACATAAACACACTGACTTTCACTGGGGTGCAGTCCCATACACACACACTGACCCTCACTGGGGTACAGTCCCTCACACACACTGACCCTCACTGGGGTATAGTTCCACACACACACACACACTGACCCTCACTGGGGGACAGTCGAACACACACACTGACCCTCACTGGGGTACAGTCGAACACACACACTGACCCTCACTGGGGGACAGTCGAACACACACACTGACCCTCACTGGGGGACAGTCGAACACACACACTGACCCTCACTGGGGGACAGTCGAACACACACACTGACCCTCACTGGGGGACAGTCGAACACACACACTGACCCTCACTGGGGGACAGTCGAACACACACACTGACCCTCACTGGGGGACAGTCGAACACACACACTGACCCTCACTGGGGGACAGTC
>NW_025211005.1:7405-9094 GCF_004010195.1 Chiloscyllium plagiosum
CACACTGACCCTCACTGGGGTACAGTCCCTCACACACACTGACCCTCACTGGGGTACAGTCCCTCACACACACTGACCCTCACTGGGGTAACGTTCCACACACACTGACCCCAACTGGGGGACTGTCTCACACACACTGACCCTCACTGGGGGACAGTCCCATACACAATGACCCTCACTGGGCAACAGTCCCACCCAAACTGACCCACACTGGGGGACAGTCCCATACACACTGACCCTTACTGGGGTACAGTCCCACACACACTGACCCTCACTGGGGGACAGTCGAACACACACACTGACTCTCACTGGGGGACAGTCCCACAGACACTGACCCTCACTGGAGTACAGTCCCATACACACACTGACTCTGACTGTGGGACAGTCCCACACACACACTGACTCTCACTGGGGGACAGTCCCACAGACACTGACCCTCACTGGAGTACAGTCCCATACACACACTGACTCTGACTGTGGGACAGTCCCACACACACACTGACTCTCACTGGGGGACAGTCCCACAGACACTGACCCTCACTGGAGTACAGTCCCATACACACACTGACTCTGACTGGGGGACAGTCCCACACACACTGACCGTCACTGGGGGACAGTCCCAAACACACACTGACCCTCACTGGGGGACAGTCTCACACACATACTGACCCACCCTGGGGGACAGTCCCAAACACACACTGACCTTCACTGGTGGACAGTCCCATACACACAGACCCTCTCTGGGGGACAGTCCCACACACACACTGACTCTCACTGGGGGACAGTCCCACACACACAGACCCTCACTGGGGGACAGTCCCACACACACACTGACCCTCATTGGGGTACAGTCCCACACACACACTAACTCTCACTGGGGTACATTCCCACACACACACTGACTCTCATTGGGGTACATTCCCTCACACACACTGACCCTCACTGGGGGACAGTCCCATACACACTGACCCTTACTGGGGTACAGTCCCACACACACTGACCCTCACTGGGGGGACAGTCCCATACACACTGACCCTCACTGGGGGACAGTCCCATACACAATGACCCTCACTGGGCAACAGTCCCACACAAACTGACCCACACTGGGGGACAGTCCCATACACACTGACCCTCACAGGGGACAGTCGCACACACACACACACTGACCCTCACGGGCGTAGAGTCCCACACACACAACGACCCAGACTGGGGTACAGACGCACACACATTGACCCTCACTGGGGGACAGTCCCTCACACACACAGACCCTCACTGGGGGACAGTCCCACACACACATTAACCCTCACTGGGGGACAGTCCCTCTCACACACTGAACCTCACTGGGGGATAGTCCCTCACACACAGTAACTCTCACTGGGGTACATTCCAACACACACACTGACCCTCACTGGGGGACAGTCCCACAAACAGTGACCCACACTGGGGTACAGTCCCACACACACACTGACCCTCATTGGGGTACATTCCCTCACACACACAGACCCTCACTGGGGGACAGTCCCTCTCACACACTGACTCTCATTGGGGTACAGTTCCACACACACACTGACCCTCACTGGGGTACAGTCCCACACACACTGACTCTCACTGGGGTACATTCCAACACACACACTGACCCTCATCGGGGTACAGTTCCACACACACTGACCCTCACTGGGGTACAGTCCC
>NW_025211005.1:9148-15892 GCF_004010195.1 Chiloscyllium plagiosum
CTCACTGGGGGACAGTCCCACAAACACTGACCCTCACTGGGGGACAGTCCCTCACACTGACCCTCACTGGGGTACAGTCCCTCACACACTGACCCTCACTGGGGTAACGTCCCACACACACTGACCCTCACTGGGGGACTGTCTCACACACACACTGACTCTCACTGGGGTACGGTCCAACACACACACTGACTCTCACTGGGGTACAGTCCAACACACACACTGACCCTAACTGGGGTACAGTCCCACAACACAATGACTTTCACTGGGGTGCAGTCCCATACACACACACTGACCCTCACTGGGGTACAGTCCCCCACACACACTGACCCTCACTGGGGGACAGTCCCACACACACTGACCCTCACTGGGGGACTGGATCTGGTGTAATGGATCAATTCCGATTAGCCTTTCACCTGCAGGTTTTAATGTCCTGTGATTTTGAAATGGCCGAAAGGGGAATGTTTCTGTTGTTGAGTTACAATAACATTATTGATGATGTTTACTGTAACGACTGGTATGTTTCTCCAAAGGTCAGAATCATTAGACTGGGCTAATTTGGTTAATCTCATTAGCATTTGTTGTTAATGATGGGAACATTTCCATCGGAGAGCAGTCTCGTGTTCTGAGTGTCGAGTTAAAGAGCGTTTGTGGAATAATGGGTTGGGGGAAGGGAGCTGATGTGTGGTAATGATGATGGCCGACTCATTAGTCAGCAGGCCAGCAGCACCGCCAGACCAGTCAGCTGCTCACATCAAAGGGCATTCCTGTAGCATCCCTCAACGTGACCCTCCACAATCTGCAATTCATTCATTATTTCTGTCCCTTGCTAAAATTAGCTCCCTGAAAGCAAGCTGTGCGCTTGCTGCATTGCTCCAGTTAGTGTCAGCTCCATCATTTTAAAGCAAAAACATTGTCACAGTTTCAGCATGGAGCATCCACTAACAGCTCCCAGACGCCCTCGCCACCGAGCCCAGGGAGAGACACAAGGGGGGTCACTGCATCGGAACACCGACACTGAGAGCACCTCCACACAAACACAGCATATACACAACAGGGGAATGTCCACACACAGGGGAATGTACACACACAGGGGAATGTACACACACAGGGGAATGTACACAACAGGGGAATGTACACAACAGGGGAATGTCCACACACAGGGGAATGTACACACACAGGGAATGTACACACACACACACAGGGGAATGTACACACACAGGGGAATGTACACAACAGGGGAATGTACACACACAGGGGAATGTACACACACAGGGGAATGTCCACACACAGGGGAATGTACACATATTGGGGAATGTATACACACAGGGGAATGTATGCACACACAGTGGGGAATGTAAACACACATAGGGCAATGTATACACACTGGAGAATGTACACACACAGGGGAATATATATACACGCAGAGGGTAATGTACACACACACAGAGGAATGTACACACACACAAGGGAATGTACACACACACACAGGGGAATGTATATACACGCAGAGGCGAATGTACACACACACACCCAGAGAAAACCCACGCAGACACGGGGAGAATGTGCAAACTCCACACAGACAGGGGAATGTATACACACAGGGGAATGTACACACACACACGGGGGAATGTATACACACACAGAGGAATGTATACGCACAGGGGAATGTACACAAACACACACACAGGGAATGTACACATACACATGGGAATGTATACACAGGGGAATGTATACACAGGGAATGTGTACTCACTGGGGAATGTACACACACAGGGAATGTTTACGCAGTGGAATGTACACACAGGGGAATGTATACACAGGGGAATGTATACACACTGGGGAATGTATACACAAACACACAGGGGAGTGTGCACACACACAGGGGAATGTACACACACACAGGGGAATGTATACATCCACACAGGGGAATGTATACACACACACAGGGGAATATATACATACTGGGGAATGTATACACACACGGGGGAATGTATACACACACACAGTGGAATGTACACACACACACAGGGGAATATACACACACACACAGGGGAATGTATACACAGGGGAATGTACACACAGGGGAATGTATGCACAGGGAATGTATACAGACTGGGGAATGTACACACACAGGGGAATGTATACATACACAGGGGAGTGTACACACACACAGGGGAGTGTACACACACACTGGGGAATATACACAAACACACACACAGGGAATGTACACACTCACAGGGGAATGTATACACACACAGCGGAAGGTATACACAGAGGAATGTACACACAGGGGAATGTATACACAGGGAATGTATACTCACTGGGGAATGTACACACACAGAGCGAATGTTTACACAGGGCAATGTACACACTGGGGATGTATACACCGGGAAGTGTGCACACACACAGGGGAATGTACACATAAGCACAGGGGAATGTACACACACACACAGGGGAATGTATACACACACAGGGGAATGTATACACACACACCTGGGAATGTACACACACAGGGGAATGTATACACACGCACAGAGGAATGTATACACACATAGGGGAATGTGTACACACACAAGGGAATGTATACACACACACACAAGGGTATGTACACCCACACAGGGAAACGTATATTCACACACAGGGGAATGTACACACACAGGGGAATGTATACACCCACACAGGGGAATGTATACATACACAGGGGAAGGTATACACAAGGGAATGCACACACAGGGGAATGTATACAGACTGGGGAATGTACACACACAGGCGAATGTACACATACACACAGAGGAAAGTACACACACACACACAGGGGAATGTATACACACACACTGGGGAATGTATACACACTCACAGGGGAATGTATACACACACACGGGGAATGTATACGAACACGGGAAATGTATACACACACAGGGGAATGTACACACACTGGGGAATGAATACACACTGGGGAATGTACACACACTGGGGAATGTACACGCACTGGGGAATGTACACGCACTGGGGAATGTATGCACACATGGGAATATACACACACTGGAGAATGTACAAGCACTAAGCAATGGACACGCCCTGGGGAATGTACACGCACTGAGGAATGTATGCACACTGGGGAATGTATATACACACTGGGGAATGCACATACAGGGGAATGTACACACACAGAGGAATGTACACGCACTGGGGAATGTACACACACAGGGGAATGTACACGCACAGGGGAATGTACACGCACTGGGGAATGTACACATAGAGGGGAATGTATACACACAGGGGAATGCATACACACACAGGGGAAGGTATACACAGGGGAATGCACACACAGGGGAATGGATACACAGGGGAATGTATACAGACTGGGGAATGTACACACACCGGGGAATGTATACATACACACAGAGGAAAGTACACACACACACAGGGGAATGTATACACACTGGGGAATGTACACACACACACAGGGGAATGTACACACACAGGGGAATGTTCACACACTGGGGAATGTATACACACTGGGGAATGTACACACACTGGGGAATGTACACACACAGGGGAATGTACACACACTGGGGAATGTACACACACTGGGAGTGTACACGCACTGGGGAATGTACACGCACTGGGGAATGTACACACACTGGGGAATGTATACACACTGGGGAATGTACACACACTGGGGAGTGTACACGCACTGAGGAATGTACATGCGCTGGGGAATGTACACACACGGGAATGTATACACACTGGGGAATGTACACACACTGGGGAGTGTACAGACACTGGGGAGTGTACACACACTGGGGAACGTATACACACACAAACAGGGGAATGTATATACACACACAGAGGAATGTACACACACACACAGGGGAATGTATACACACATAGGGGAATGTATACATACACAAGGAAATGTATACACACACACACACAAGGGAATGTACACCCACAGGGGAATGTATACACACAGGGGAATGTATACACACAGGGGAATGTATACACCCACACAGGGGAATGTATACATACTGGGGAATGGACACACACACAGGGAAATGTATACACACACAGGGGAAGGTATACACAGGGGAATGCACACACAGGGGAATGGATACACAGGAGAATGTATACAGACTGGGGAATGTACACGCACAGGGGAACGTATACATACACACAGAGGAAAGTACACACACACACAGGGGAATGTATACACACACACACACTGGGGAATGTATACACACACACAGGGGATTGTATACACACTCACAGGGGAATATATACACACACACGGGGAATGTATATACACACGGGAAATGTACACACACACAGGGGAATGTATACACACTGGGGAATGTACACACACACACAGGGGAATGTATACACAATGGGGAACAGACACACACACTGGGGAATGTACACACACTGGGGAATGAATACACACTGGGGAATGTACACACACTGGGGAATGTACACGCACTGGGGAATGTACACGCACTGGGGAATGTATGCACACATGGGAATATACACACACTGGAGAATGTACAAGCACTAAGCAATGGACATGCCCTGGGGAATGTACACGCACTGAGGAATGTATGCACACTGGGGAATGTATATACACACTGGGGAATGCACATACAGGGGAATGTACACACACACACTGAGGAAAGTATACACACTCACAGGGGAATGTATACACACACAGGGGAATGTATACACACTGGGGAATGTACACACACACACAGGGGAACACGCACTGAGGAATGTACATGCGCTGGGGAATGTACACACACGGGAATGTATACACACTGGGGAATGTATACACACACACAGGGGAATGTATACACACGCACTGGGGAATGTATATACACACACACACTGGGGAATGTATATATACACATTGGGGAATGTATACACAAACAGGGGAATGTATATACACACGCAGAGGAATGTACACACACTGGGGAATGTACACACACACACGGGGAATGTACACACAGGGGAATGTACACACACACACAGGGGAATGTATACACACACAGGGGTAGGTATACACAAGGGAATGCACACACAGGGGAATGGATCCACAGGGGAATGTATACAGACTGGGGAATGTACACACACAGGCGAATGTACACATACACACAGAGGAAAGTACACACACACACACAGGGGAATTTATACACATACACACTGGGGAATGTATACACACACACTGGGGAATGTATACACACTCACAGGGGAATGTATACACACACACAGGGGAATGTATACACACACACAGGGGAATGTATACACACTGGGGAATGTACACACAAACACAGGGGAATGTATACACACTGGGGAATGTACACACACAGGGGAATGTATACACACTGTGGAATGTACACACACTGGGGAATGTACACACAGGGGAATGTACACACACTGGGGAATGTATACACACTGGGGAATGTACACACACTGGGAGTGTACACGCACTGGGGAATGTATACACACTGGGGAGTGTACACGCACTGGGGAGTGTACACGCACTGTGGAATGTACATGCGCTGGGGAATGTACACACATGGGAATGTATACACACTGCGGAATGTATACACACTGGGGAGTGTACAGACACTGGGGAGTGTACACACACTGGGGAGTGTACACACACTGGGGAACATATACACACACACAGGGGAATGTACACACACACACTGGGGAATGTATACACACACACACTGGGGAATGTATATACACACATTGGGGAATGTATACACAAACAGGGGAATGTATATACACACACAGAGGAATGTACACACACACACAGGGGAATGTATACACACATAGGGGAATGTATACATACACAAGGGAATGTATACACACACACACAAGGGAATGTGCACCCACAGGGGAATGTATACACACAGGGGAATGTATACACATAGGGGAACGTACACACCCACACAGGGGAATGTATACATACTGGGGAATGGATACACCCACACAGGGGAATGTATACACACACACAGGGGAATGTATACACACACAGGGGAAGGTATACACAGGGGAATGCACACACAGGGGAATGGATACACAGGAGAATGTATACAGACTGGGGAATGTACACGCACAGGGGAATGTATACATACACACAGAGGAAAGTACACACACACACAGGGGAATGTATACACACACACTGGGGAATGTATACACACACACACTGGGGAATGTATACACACTCACAGGGGAATATATATACACACACGGGGAATGTATATACACACGGGAAATGTACACACACAGGGGAATGTATACACACTGGGGAATGTACACACACACACAGGGGAATGTATACACACAGGGGAATGTACACACACTGGGGAATGTACACGCACTGGGGAATGTACACGCACTGGGGAATGTACACGCACTGGGGAATGTACACGCACTGGGGAATGTACACACACAGGGGAATGTACACGCACTGGGGAATGTACACACACAGGGGAATGTACACGCACTGGGGAATGTACACACACAGGGGAATGTACACGCACTGGGGAATGTACACACACAGGGGAATGTACACGCACTGGGGAATGTACACACACAGGGGAATGTACACGCACTGGGGAATGTACACACACAGGGGAATGTACACGCACTGGGGAATGTACACACACAGGGGAATGTACACGCACTGGGGAATGTACACACACAGGGGAATGTACACGCACTGGGGAATGTACA
>NW_025211005.1:18072-21331 GCF_004010195.1 Chiloscyllium plagiosum
CACACACACACACAGGGGAATGTACACACACACACACACAGAGAAATGTATATACACACATAGGGGAATGTATACACAGGGGAATGTAAACACAGGGGAATGTATACACACTGGGGACTATACACACAGGGGAATGTATACACACACAGGGAAATGTATACACAGGGGATTGTACACACAGGGGAATGTTTAAACCCTGGGGAATTATACACAGGGAAATGTATACACAGGGGATTGTACACACAGGGGAATGTTTAAACCCTGGGGAATTATACACAGGGAAATGTATACACAGGGGATTGTACACACAGGGGAATGTTTAAACCCTGGGGAATTATACACAGGGAAATGTATACACAGGGGATTGTACACACAGGGGAATGTTTAAACCCTGGGGAATTATACACAGGGAAATGTATACACAGGGGATTGTACACACAGGGGAATGTTTAAACCCTGGGGAATTATACACAGGGAAATGTATACACAGGGGATTGTACACACAGGGGAATGTTTAAACCCTGGGGAATTATACACAGGGAAATGTATACACAGGGGATTGTACACACAGGGGAATGTTTAAACCCTGGGGAATTATACACAGGGAAATGTATACACAGGGGAATGTATACATACTGGGGACTGTACACACACAGGAGAATGTATACACACACACACATACTCACAGGAAAATGTATGCATAGGGGATTGTACGCACAGGGGAATGTTTACACAGGGGAATGTACACGCACTGGGGAATGTACATACACACATACGGGGAATATATACACAGGGGAATGTACACACAGGGGAATGTACACACACACAGGGGGAATGTATACACAAGGGGAACGTATAAACACACAGAGGGATGTATACACACACACACAAAAGGAATGTACACACACACAGAGGAATGTATATACACACAGAGGGAAATGTACACACACACACTGGGAATGTACACACACAGAGGGTAATGTATACACATACACAGGGGAATGTACACACATACAGGGGAATGTATATACACACAGGGGAATGCACACACACACAAGGGGAATGTATACACACTGGGGAATGTTCACACACACTAGGGAATGTACACACACACTGGGGGATCCACACACACAGGGGAATGTACACACATACAAGGGAATGTATATACACACACAGGGGAACGTATACACAAGGGGAACGTATAAACACACAGGGGATATATATATATATACACACACACACAAGGGAATGTACACACACACAGAGGAATGTATATACACACAGAGGGAAGTGTACACACACACACTGGGGAATGTACACACACAGAGTGTAATGTATACACATACACAGGGGAATGTACACACAGGGGAATGTATATACACACAGGGGAATGCACACACACACAGGGGAATGTATACACACTGGGGAATGTTCACACACACTATGGAATGTACCTACACACTGGGGAATCGACACACACACAGGGGAATGTACACACATACAGGGGAATGTATATACACACACAGGGGAAAGTATACACAGGGGAATGTACGCACAGGGGAATGTATACACACTGGGGAATGTACACACACAGGGGAATGTATACACACACATAGGGAAATATATGCACAGGGGATTGTACACGCTGGGGAATGTACACACACAGGGGAAATGTATACACACAGGGGAATGTATACACAGGGGAATGTATACACACAGGGAAATATATACACACAGGGAAATGTATACACACAGGGGAATGTACACACACACTAGAGAATGTACACACACAAGGGAATGTATAAACATACACAGCGGAATGTACACATATACAGGGGAATGTATATACACACAGGGGAATGCACACTCACACAGAGGGGACTGTATACACACTGGGGAATGTACACACACAGGGGAATGTATATACATACATAGGGGAATGTATAAACCCTGGGAATGTATGCACAGGGAAATGTATAGACAGGGGACTGTATACACACTGGGTACTGTACACACGCAGGGGAATGTATACACACACACACACACAGGGGAATGTATACACAGGGGCAATTACACACAGAGGAATGCACACACACAGTAGGAATGTACACACACACTGGGGAATGTACACACACACAGGGGAATGTATACACACAGGGGAATGTATACACACAGGGGACTGTACACACACACACAAGGGAATGTATACACAGGAGAATGCATACACACTGGGGAATATACACACACAGACAGGGGAGTGTACACACACAGGGAAGTGTACACACACGCACAGGAGAATGTACACACACACAGGAGAATGTATACACACACACACAGGGGAATATACACACACACTGACAGGGGAGTGTACACGCACACAGGGGAATGTACACACACGCACAGGAGAATGTACACACACACAGGAGAATGTATACACACACAGGGGAATGTACACACACACACACACACACACACAGGGGAATGTATACATACACAGGGGAATGTATACATACAAACCGGAGAATGTATACACACACACGGGAATGTACTCATACACAGGAATGTATACACACACAGGGGAAAGTACACACATACATGGGAATGTATACACACACACAGAGGAATGTATAAACAGGGGAATGTACACAGGGGAATGTATACACACTGGGGACTGTACACACACACACAGGGGAATGTATACATATACACAGGGGAATTTATACATGGGGAATGTACGCACACGGGAACGTATACACACTGGGGAATGTACACACACTGGGGAATGTACACACACACACAGGGGAATGTATACACAGGGGAATGTACACACAGGGGAATGTATACACATTGGGGACTGTACACACACACACACAGGGGAATGTATACATATACACAGGGGAATTTATACATGGGGAATGTACGCACCCGGGAACGTATACACACTGGGGAATGTATACACAGGGGAATGTATACACAATGGGGAATGTACACACAAAAACAGAGGAATGTATACACACACGGGGGAATGTATACACACTGGGGAATGTATACACAGGGAAATATATACACACAGGGGAATGACACACACGAGGGAATGTACACACACACACTGGGGAATGTAAACATACACACAGTGGAATTTATACACAGGGGAATGTATACACAGGGGAATGTATACACATACTGGGGAATGTATATACACACAAGGGAATGCACACACACAGAGGAATGTATACACATACACAGGGGAATGTACACA
>NW_025211006.1:0-3043 GCF_004010195.1 Chiloscyllium plagiosum
GGGCAGGGTCGGTCGCAGAACCCTCCCACCACAATACCACCAGAGGTCTGCCCTAGGCACATGAATGTGGGAGTAATTCCCGCCCCCGGTAGTTTCATTGACCAGCCGAATTGATCCGCTGCACTTGTCAAATGTCCCCACATCGTTGTCCCACTGTAGTCCCGTCCGAGAGACGCAGGCCTGATGCGTACCCGTTACCCCTGAGAATGATGGCGGGCGGGGCGACCCTCAGACCTGACGGGGGGAAACTTCAAACTCAAGGGTCGACAAGTGGAGTCATTCCAGGCCTCTCGGTCCTGGTACAGCCTTATCATGCTGTCCAAGGCTTGTGGGTGTTTCTCCCATCCCAGCGGGAATGGGACCACCTGAGGGTTAGGGCGGGCAACCGTGCATGCGTAGCAATCACTCTTTTTCATGCTCCTCACAGTATATTTGACCCATTCCATGCAGGCATTCGCCTCCCCGTATCCCGTTTCTATTTCAAAGGTCTTTTCCAAATCCGTCACCTCAATTATTCTAATCTTTCCCTGCTCATCGGTGGCGGATGAGCCCCCAGACTCAGCTTCAATGACCGTGATATACGTGCAGCACAGCTGCACCCCCTACTGTCCTGCCTGGCCCCCAACTCTAATACCCAGTATTGTTCCATTAAGGCTCGCCCCATTCTTTATGGTCAGATAGAGCGGATTGCACTGATTCTGCCCACAATCCTGTCCAGGGGTGATGGGATCACGGACAACTGACACCATAGCCTGGACCCCGGGGGCTGGAGGCCTATGTATGCCTTCCCTACCATGCAATTGTAATACTAACGTCTGACCCTGGAACCTCCTTTCTCTCTCTAGGTTCCGTTTAGTTTGATTCAGTTCACTTTTAGTTCTACAGGGCACCAACCCACATAGGTCTAAGCTAAATGTCTGTGTTGGCTTGTTGGCAAGCACGAAGATGGAGAACCACTGACGGTCCTCCACTTGTTTTTTTCCGGAGGCCAAATTGGGTAACACGCACACTATGACCCAGCCCAAGGATAATGGCATAGCAAGTTAACAATACGATTGACCGTATTTTGTCGCGACATCTGTAGCCAGAGGGCACAGTTCCTTTAGACTCGCCAAAGTCCGATTAGTTTGTTCTCAGGGTCTCTGTTCCTTAGCTGCCTTTGTCAGAGAGGTCCGTTCGTCCTCCGTCGGTTGTGGCACTGGTCCCTTGACTCGAGTATAATGTGTCCAGCCCTTCTCGGCCGTACGGACAGCCGTTTCGGTAGTCAAAAGTACCAGGAAGGGACCGTCCTAAGTTGGTTCGAGGGTACGTTGCTTCCAGCTTTTAATCAGGACCCACTGACCCGGCTTGACGGTGTGCACCACAAACTCGAGGGGCGGCGTCTGTGCCAAAAGTCCCTGTTGGCGTAAACGAGATAGAGCAGACCCCAGAGCCACCACATATTTGTGCACAAACATATCCCGAGACTCGAATACAGGAGGTTCCCCCTTCGGCCCATGGAACGGGAGGCCAAACAGCATTTCGAAAGGGGAGACGCCCAAATCCCGCCTTGGCTTGGTGCGAATTTGCAATGGGGCAAGGGGTAGGCATTTGGTCCAATGCAGGCCGATTTCACTAGTGAGTTTGGTTAGCTGCTTTTTGATGGTCTGGTTCATTCTTTCGACTTTGCCCGAGGAGGGGGGAATACCAGGGGGTGTGCAAATCCCAGTCAATCCCCATTGCTTGCACTATATTCTGGAGGACGGTCGAGGTGAAGTGGCTCTCCTGGTCAGAGTCAATAGCGCAGGGTAGCCCAAATCGTGGGATGATTTGTTCGAGTAGAATTTTGCTAACCTGAGTTGCTGTTCCCGTGGCAGTGGGGAAAGCTTCCACCCATCCTGTCAGGTGATCTACTATTACAAATAGATACTTCAGGCGACCTATGGGGGGGAGCTCAGTGTAATCTACCTGGACGTACTCAAACGGCCTATAGGCCGGACTCCTACCCCATTGTCTTGCATGCTGCCGCAGCCCCCTTTTGTTAATCTTTCGACATGTTCTGTAATCAATCTCCTGTGACCTGCTTGGTTACCGTGTACAGACCAGCGTGAGTATATCGGCGCAGGAAGGCATCACACAGTGCCTGTGCGCCCCAGTGACCCCCTTGGTGTAGACGGGCAATACTGTCCCGCGTCAACGGTCGATTTAGTAGCTGGCGATCCACTTCCCTTCCCTATCCTTTGTACCCCCCAGAGACGCAAGAAGAGTTTCTTCTTTGTCAGTAAACGTGGGCACTTCGGTAATTTCGGATATCTGGGGAATCCTTACCAGGCAGTTTATTATTTCCTTCCCCATCCCGGCCAATGTTGCCTGTTCATCTGCCAATTGATTCCCCAGGGTCTCTATTTTATCATCTTTCTGGTGCCCTTTCACATGTACTACAGCAATCTCTTGTGGCAGCAACAAATCCTCCAAGATCATGGCTACTAGTTCCTCGTGGACCAACTCCTTCCTCTACTATTTATCATTCCCCTTTCCTTCCAGATCTTCCCAAAGGTGTGTACTACCCCAAAGGCATACTTAGAGTCAGTGTAGATTGTCCCGGCTATTCCCTTTAAATTCCTCAGAGCCCGGTGCAAGGCGTACAATTCGCACGTTTGTGCGGACCAGGCATTCGGTAGCCGGCCACGTTCCACTAATTCCCAGCCAGTCTCACTAATGACTGCATAACCGTTGTGCCTTTTCCCATCTATCACCCGAGAGGACCCGTCAATATACCACTGCCTTCCTGCATGCAAGGGGGTATCCCTCAGATCTTCCCTCACTTTACTCTGGTACTCTACTATGTCTGAACAGCAGTGTTCCAGTTCCTCCTCCCCTTCCCCTTTCCAAAGAAAGTCCGCCGGGTTCTGGCAGCCCCCGACTTCTATTCGGAGGTCTTCTCAGTCTAACAATATGGCTTCATATTTCAGAATTCTCGAGTCAGTCAGCCACCTCCCGGCCTTCTGATTCAGGATGGCTCTAACCTGGTGGGGAGTAGTGACTGTCAAGGGGGCCCCAAAAG
>NW_025211006.1:3650-7215 GCF_004010195.1 Chiloscyllium plagiosum
ATGGAATGGGAGGCCAAACAGCATTTCGAAAGGGGAGACGCCCAAATCCCGCCTTGGCTGGGTGCGAATTTGCAATAGGGCAAGGGGTATTGGCGCACTCTGACGTCGGGGCTCTGGGGCTTTAATTTTACCTCCACAGGTCGAATTGCGAGTCCCCCCCGGTTCCCTTTGGCGACCCAAACCCTCGGGTCTATCTCTGTCAATCGGGACTCACTAAGATATGACATGGTAACGGCTAATTCATCATCTTCTCCCATTTCTATTCGTAATCCAAAACGGACTATCAAATTCCATCCCAACAACCCATAGGGAAGATGGGGGAGGTGAAGGAGTTCCACCTGGAGCTCCTCCTCCTCCAGCCGCAAGGGTTGTGGTTCGAATATTTTCGCACTAAAAAAACCCACCCTTAACTCCTGAAATGTTTAATGTTTTAGCTTGGAAGCCAACCCCCCTAGGATGGAGGGGGATTGAGGACCTGCCGGCGCCTGTGTCAACTAAGAAGGTAACATCTTGTCTAAATGGGCCCACCCGTACATTTACCAGGGGTTCTTGTTAGGCCCGTGTTCCGATCCTCCCCTGACTTCCCTAATCCATTTGTTCACGCTCCATTTCATACATCCCTTCTCTTTCCCTTTTAAACTCGGGACAATCCCTTTTGAAGTGTCCCAGTTTCCCGCAATGATAACATCCGGCCACCTGAGGCCGCTCAATTCCATAAGATCCTCCTCTCTCACTTCTGCCCCGTCTCTCTTCTCTCCCTCTCCAACTTTTCTTCGACGTTCCTCTTTCCACCCCATAACCTCCCTCCCCCATTCCGGTGGACTTACAAGCTTCCCGTACGGCTGCCACCATCATTTTTGTCTTTTGTTTCTCCCTTATTACATCCCTCTGAACGTACACCTTCTGTGTTCCCCGTAATAATTCTGCAACATCTTTTTCAGCCCAATCCTCCACTTTCTGTAATTTCTTCTGAATGTCAGGCCATGACTTAGTCACAAAGTGCACCTTAAGCATGCCCTTGCCTATTTCCCCATCGGGGTTTAAACCTGAATACTTTCGCATGGACTCCCGCAAACGGTCTAAAAACTCACTCGGGGATTCATCCTTTTTCTGTCCAACTTCGAATGCTTTCGCTAAATTCCGCTGTTTGGGCACGCAGGTTTGGATCCCCCTGATTATAAGGCTTCTGAGATCTGTCATATTGGCCCATCCCCCCGCGTCTTTATGATCCCACCGGGGGTCCTCTAAGGGGTACTTCTGCTCTCCACGCTGAGGGCCGTCCTGATGCTCCCTATCCCAAATGGCCATTGCACTATTCCGGATCATAACAATTTCATCGTAATTAAATAGTATTCTCATCATGGCCTGCAGTTCAGCCCATGTGTATATACTGGGCCCCAGAAATTGGTCCAGTTGTATTCCCACACTGATGGGGTCGTCCAGTAGATGGGGTAGTTCGTTACGGAGTTGCCGGATATCCCCAGAATTTAAAGGTTGTACTACGAACCCGGTCCGTTCGTTCCCAACGGCACCTCTCGTAAGGGGTTCAGCTGTTCACTCCTCCCAGCTCTCAATTCCTCTTCTCGACCTTTCCGCATCTCGAGTAGGACTGATTTTCTAGTGCCTGGGGTGGGTTCTGCGCCCCCTCCTGTGCCCCCCCCCCCCCCAGCAGTCCCTGCCTCATTGGTCATAGCCTGCTGGGAATCGGATTTATCCGTCGCAGGAGGGAGGTCCGCGCTGGACGCCTGGTCGTGCGCGGGTGGTATATACGGGGGCGGGGCGGACGGTGGCTCACCGTCAGTGAGGATGTCCCAAGACTTCTGGGGCTTCCTCGGGTCTGTTTGGGGAATCAGAGGATAGAGACGCGTGGGACTCTCGCCGTCGCCCGCCAACCAGGCGGCGGCGTATTTGCTCTCTTCTGGGTCAAACGGTTGTTTTCTGTTAACATATACATTTAGGATTAGACACACCCAGTCTTCATCAGAACCATACTCGGGCCAAACTACCGAGGGGGCGCGGATAGATTCTTTGGTCCATATAAAACAACAATATTTTATCATGGTGTCTTTCTTTAAGTCCTTCGTTCTACGACTGTCCGTCCATAGAGTTACCTTCCGAACTAGTGGACTATCGGGGGGTATTTCTTTCCCATTTGCAGTCTTCCCTGACTTCTCCTTAGTAAGTCTAGAAGTCTGATTTCCCATCTTCGGTCCTGGTCTTAAACGCCTAAAACGTTTTCACAGATGACCGTCAAAACCACAATTTCCCGTGGTTTATCTTCGGTCCTGGTCTTAAACGCCCAAAGCGTTTTCACAGATGACCGTCAAAACCACGCGGCCAACAAGGAAGAACAAAAAAAAACTCTTACCTTGATCCGTGCACGGAGTTGTCTGGCCTTTTTAAATGTGTGTACCCCCGTGTATAGTCACTAACCGGTCGTCCCAACACTCGTCCGTGTGTTCCTTTTTCCAGGATTCAAAATTATTTTTAAATGAGCCGGGTCACATCCTCTCTTGGCCGACGGCCGACAGACCAAGCCGATCAGTGAGAAGTATAAATATATACTAGCCGCGTCTTTGTTGTGATCAGGCTTGATCCATGAGCCGAAGAGACTGCCCCCGCGCCGCCCCGGCAATAATTATTTCATCCCGGAGGAGCCCCCAATTGTGCGAGATATGCGGCTGTCCGGCCCCATCTCCGGCACTTTTATTTCCCTGCCCAGGAACAAAGACACGGAGGAGTCTGTCCAAAACTTTTTCATTCAACTTTGCAAAGTCGGGTGCAGTTCCCCGTGGGTACACACACATGTATAGTCATCTCCACGCATTATATACACGTATATGTGGGCTGGGTCTCCTACTGCTGTCTTGACCAATGAGTGCTAGGGTTCCCCACTGTTTTCCTTATTTGGGTTCTGGTGCCTGCGATTATTTTGTTATTCACTTGACCAATCAGTGTTCGAGCTCGCCGTTCTTTCCTTATATGGATGATGTTGTACAACTGTGGTTAAGGGCGGTCTCTCAACTATCGAGGAAAGCTGTTACAATTGTTTCATTCATAAAAACATGGAGGAGGTCCGGCAACAGTTTCGAGTGTCTGCTTGTGTTTACTATAAGGTCGAAAAGACTAAAATGCAGCTAACCGTTTAAAAATTACACTACCCCCTACAACTTGTTGTTGTAAATTAGTGCCAGCTGTATTTCTCATTATTTTGAGAATCCTGGTACTCTCCTCTACTATTCCTTTTTGGATCCTAAGCACACGCCAAGTTATTTTCAATCCCACCCACACGCCCCACAAGGAATTAAGTCCCAGATCTGTCACGTTAGTCCATCCAGCTTGTACAGTTGCTGCTTTTCCCAGAATCAATCCCAATGTCACAGGAATCTGAAGACCGTCCTGCTGCACCATCGTTCCAGTCACATTCTCATTGACCTAAAACTCAGAGTCCTGTTCTCACTTGTACACGGCACTGGGAGTATTTCAGGGATTGCTACATTTGATTTCCAGCTTGCTGACAATCCACCTAGCTCCCTAAATTCTGATGCCCAAACCATTTCACCCT
>NW_025211006.1:8367-9866 GCF_004010195.1 Chiloscyllium plagiosum
AGTGCCCACCTCTATTTTGCATTGAGGACACATTGGAGATGCTCCTGCCTTAAATTTTGCCAATCGAAACGGTGCTATATGGGCCCTATGAAGTATCTTCAGCTGGATAGCCTGGGTTCTGTTACAGATAGCAATTCTTCTAGCGTTTTCCCAAATATCATTCCATGTTTCCATAGAGCTTTCTAGTCCCAAATCCTGATCCCATGTTTTAAGTAGATTATCCATATCTCCCGATACTTCATCATGTAGTAAATGAAAAATAGTACTGACAGAAGATGCCCCAACTTGTCGTAAGACACTACATTCTCTATCTGATTTGTAAAGACTATCTAATAATGTAGTCTTCTGTATATAATCTCGAATTTGGAAGCATCGAAAGAGGTCTCCATTAGGTAATCCGAATTTCTGACGCAGCTGTGCAAAAGACATCAGCACCCCATCTTTAAATAGGTCTGCTGGACATGAGATACCCCTGGATCTCCAGAGTTTAAAAGTGGCATCTGTAACCCCCCGGTTGAAATCCCCATGCTCCCACTATCGGCGCACAGGGGGATGTTTTGTCTGAATTACCCTCATTTTGCCGCATTATATTCTACGCCTTAATTGTGTTTAGTATTAAAGGGTTTTTACAGTGATCTGTAATGATTTTCCTCTTGTCTGAAAATAAAAGGTTAAAAAGTGGGTATTTTACTTGAGAGGCCTCGATGTCCAACCAGATTGATTGTGGATCAGACAATACCCAATCAGCTATGTAACTTAATAGGGAAATTAACTAATATTTCCTAAAAGCTGGGAAGTCCAATCCTCCCCTTGCCTGTGGAAACTGTAGCTTCTTCAACTTAATGAGGGGCCGTCTCTGATTCCAGATAAAGGAGCCCAGCCAGTCATATAATTTATGTAGAGCCATCCTCGGCAGCATCACCGGAAGCATTCTCATAGGATATAGGAGAAGGGGCAGGACATTGGGCCGAAGGGCCTCTTTCCACACTGTAATGTAACTATTGGATGATCTACGGCCCTTAATAAACCCCGTCTGATCCTCCTTTATAATATGTACCCTTTCTAGTCTCAATGCTAACGTTTTAGAAAGGATTTTAAAATCTACATTTAGTATATTGGTCTGTATGACATACAATCTTCTGGATTCTTTCCTTTTTTAAGGATAAGAGAGATATTTGCCTCTTTCAGCGAAGGCGTGAGACAGCCCTGACTATATGCATAGTTATACATGTCCATAAGTGGACCAGCCAGTATTTCTGTAAATTCTTTATAGAATTCAGCTTGAAAACCATCTGGGCCCGTTGCCTTACCGCTCTGAAGTTGCCTAATTGAATCAAGTATTTCTTGGACTCTTAGAGGAGCATTTAGGACCGATACCTGTTCTGGAGTTAGGCCCGGAAAGGTCATTTTTTTAGTCCTATCTTCACAATCCTGCGATTTATATAACTCAGAATAAAATTCTCGAAAGATTGCATTAATCTTTTTATGATCATGAGTCA
>NW_025211006.1:10041-15063 GCF_004010195.1 Chiloscyllium plagiosum
TATTTTTCCCTGATGACAAGCTTGAATCATATTCAGAGCCCTTCTAACATTATTGGATGATCTACGGTCCTTAATAAACCCCGTCTGATCCTCCTTTATAATATGTACCCTTTCTAGTCTCAATGCTAACGTTTTAGAAAGGATTTTAAAATCTACATTTAGTATATTGGTCTGTATGACATACAATCTTCTGGATTCTTTCCTTTTTTAAGGATAAGAGAGATATTTGCCTCTTTCAGCGAAGGCGTGAGACAGCCCTGACTATATGCATAGTTATACATGTCCATAAGTGGACCAGCCAATATTTTTGTAAATGCTTTATAGAATTCAGCTTGAAAACCATCTGGGCCCGTTGCCTTACCGCTCTGAAGTTGCCTAATTGAATCAAGTATTTCTTGGACTCTTAGAGGAGCATTTAGGACCGATACCTGTTCTGGAGTTAGGCCCGGAAAGGTCATTTTTTTAGTCCTATCTTCACAATCCTGCGATTTATATAACTCAGAATAAAATTCTCGAAAGATTGCATTAATCTTTTTATGATCATGAGTCAAAATACCCGTACTTTCCTTGATAGACGTAATAGTCTGAGGGGCCTTTTTTTTCTTTGCAAGAAATGGTAAGTATCTACCCGGCTTGTCGTCATATTCATATAACCTTTGCTTTGCAAATAATATGTGTTTCGAGATGTCCTAAGAGCCGTAATCCTTTGCAATTTAGTAGTAGAAGGTCTATCAGTGTATGCTGTTGCAGCTGCTTTTAAGCGAGCTTCAAGCAGACGCTGTTGTTCTCCCTTCATTTCTTTTCAGGGTCGCTGAGGAGGAGATGATCAAACCTCACGTGTAAGCTTTGATGGTCTCCCACATCATTGATGGGTTGCTAGCCGTACCTGAATTAATTTCTAAAAAAGTTTTAAATTCTTGAGAGAAGTACTTTACAAATTTACTATCTTTCATTAGGAAGGGGTCCATACGCCAATACCGAGGGGATGTCCCATTGTTCCTCGCCTTAGTTTTCATATATACAGCAGCGTGGTCGGTAATTGCTATACTACCTATTTTACAGGATGATATGGAATTTAAAAAAATCGAGGGGGCAAAAACCATATCAATTCTGGTATGACATTTATGTGAATTGGGGTAGAAAGAAAAATATCTGCCCTTTGGATGAAGACATCTCCATACATCTACTAATCCTAATTCTTTGTTCAGATTCACCAATTGTCTAGATTTGGGAGATACTCCTGCAGTACTCTTGGGAATACTATCTATTTCCGGATCCATCATACAATTAAAGTCTCCTCCTATAATTGTATGACGGGCACCAAAAGCCATCAATTTTGAAAAGGCTTCCGTTTTCAATTTAAAGGGGTGTGCCAGGGAGCAGTATAAATTTAAAATCCCATATTCCTCTCCATTTATAAGTGCTTTTATCAAAATATATCGTCCAGATTCGTCTTTTATCTGATTTAGGATTTTGAAAGGGAAATTCTTCCGAATAAGAATAACAACTCCCCGGCTTTTTGAGCTAAAAGAAGAAAAAAAGGCCTGATCAAATCCACCCTGTCGTAATTTCAAGTGTTCTTTATCCGACAGGTGTGGCTCCTGTAGGAGAGCTATATCAACTCTTTATTTCTTAAGATTTGATAATATTTTCTTCCTTTTGACTGGCGAATTACTCCCCTTGACATTCCAGGTGCACCACATAACCGACAGATCAACCATAATCATCCGAGCAAATCCGAGCCCCCTCGGGAGCGGAAACCCTGTCCAGAACATTCCGAGCATAGAGCATATAAAATTTACAAAACTAAAGGCTCTCTAATACACTCAAAATATTATAATAAAAAATCTATTCCTAAATAATAAAAAAAACATATTTAAGTGGAGATTTTCCCCCTTTTTCCCAGGGGGTGTCGCTTCCTTTCCAGAAGTCCATCATATCCTCTCCCAACCAATGCCCCACCCTTGACCCAGGCGCTCCTCAATAAAATGAGGAGAATTCAGATAAAATACAAAGCTAGAGGTAAAAGTGAGCACCCTACCCCCACCCATACCAACACCTGGATATATTTGGTAATGTTAATACCATATACAAACATATAACTATAAAATTACAACCTCAACCAATAATAATTAAATACAATAATACAAAATAACAAGGGAGGAACAATCCCGCTCCTAATGACAGAGGTAAAATAGAATAAGGTAACAACCTCCCCTCACCAACATTAACCAAACCCCCTGGCGTATACATACACACACATATACATACATACCCACATATATACATAAAATAATAAAAGAAAACAACCCCAAGGGGGGGGGGCGGAGAAAATCAAATCCCTCTCCCCACCCCCCAGGATAATATTAATCAGTAAGGTAAGAAAAAAAGGGGGCATATAAACCAAAGCGGAGGGGCGGGGGGAAATAGGCAAACCAACATCCATTATCTCTTACTGTTTATCTAAGAGAGTCCAAGAATTCCTTAGCCTTTTCTGGCGACCCGAAGTTATACCCGGATCCTTCATGGTTAAAGCGTAGCGTCGCTGGGTAGATTAAGGAGTACTGAATATTTAAGTCCCTTAAACGCTTCTTCGCCATGTAGAATGCCTTCCTCTTTCGGACCAGAACGGGGGAAAAGTCCTGGAATAACATGATCTTGGATCCTTTATAGATCATAGCTTGAGGATCTTTTCCAAGATTTCTAGAAGCTTCTAGGAGTATCTGCCTCTCCCTGTAGCTCTGCAGCCGGAACAGGACCAGGCGTGGGCGCTTGTTCGATCCGGGCCCGCGTATTGCGACCCTGTAGGCCCATTCTACCCTTACCTGGCCTGATCCAGCTTCCCGATTTAAAAGTTGTGGCGGCCACTGTTCGAGGAATGCTGTAAGCTGGCCTTCCACTTCCTGTTCGGGAAGGCCCAGCAAACGAATATTTTTTTCGCCGACCTCGATTATCGAAGTCGTCAATATAATACTCTAAGGTCCGGACTCTCGAACAGCGGACAATTGCCCTGTAGTTTCGGAGGTCGCGGCCTTTTACTCCGTCCCTCCAACTCGGCGCTCGATTTCCTGGATGTCTCGGTCGTGCTTCTGCAGCGCGGTCGAGAGTGAGTCCCATCGATTTCGGGATTCTTCAATAAAAGCGTCGATCTTCTTTTGGTCATTTTTACTAAATATTAGGTTGTTTAATTTTAATACAAAGCAACCAGTTAAATTAAACAGCTATTATAAATGATTTAGTGAGTGTGGTGGGGGTGGGTGACATACTTTACCCGAGTCTTGGGAGGAGCACGATCGACTCAGACTTGCTGGGTCGCCGCCATCTTGGATCCTCATGAGTTCAATTCATACTTCAAAAGTTGAAAAAATTAATTTACTGACTTATAGCAATTAACTCACAATCATTAATAACGATGTATTTATCAGCCAATGAACTTAAAGCTTTTTCTGTGATGGCTCTTGCACTTCTTCCAAATTCAGTGCAGGTCGGTCCCAGCAGCAGAAGATTATCGCCGTGATCCCCAAATAAGTGTAATCCTCCAGCTCCCACACCACTCTGCTCCATCACAGGGTCACCGTTTCTGTGACTCCCTGGTACGTATAATCCTCCAGCTCATACTCCACTCTTTTCCCTCACAGTGTCACCGTCTCTGTGACTCCCAGGTATATGTAATCCTCCAGCTCCCACTCCACTCTGCTCCCTCACAGGGTCACAGTCTCTGTGACTCCCAGGTGCGACTAGGTCTCGATCCTCAATGCTTATTTATATCCTCCGACTTTGATGCCTCTGTAACTCTAAGGTGTGAGTGTGCCTCAAGCTCCTGCTCAAAGCTGCTCCCTCACATGGTCGTTCCCTCTGTGATTTGGTGCTAGTTTCGAACCTGCTGCTCTGTAGCTTCTCCAACTACAAGTCCCAGTCGACCTCGGTCCTCGCTACTGATCGAGATTGTTCCACTCTATGCTGCTCTCTCTCAGGTTCTCTCCATTTGTGACTCCCAGGTAATGGTAGGTCTCCAGCCTCAGCTGAGATTTGTAACATCCGACTCTGCACTGCTCTCTTACTGAATCGCTGTTGTGCCTGGAAGATAGTGGAAAAGAGGAGGATTAAACAGTGCAGAGAGTGTTACAGTGATTGCGTGAGCTATATGGGATGGAACAGGTTATCTGGGTAGCTGGGCAGACCTGCAGCAACTACAGAACGGTACTGGAAGGTACAACGAGAGTTGCAGGCACTGAAGAAGGCAAAGGAAATAGAGAGAGGGTGGCTTGTTCATGACGGATCTTTGTAGAGTTTGAAGGGCTTTTTTTCTGAGCTGCTTACACAAATGCAAATTGACAGCCAGTAAGTGTTGTATGGTACTGGAGGCTGTTGGATGTTACAGAGTTAAAAGACTTGCAGTAATTGGAGGGAATATAATTTTTTGGAGCACTGTTGGTGTTCAAGGGCCCTCAGGACATGAGAAGGTGCAGAGAATGGGACCATTCCAAGTTGTGGGATTATCGGGGCTCGAAGACCTGAGATGGATAAGGAGGAACAAAAGTGACAATTTAGCACATGCAACCATTGTAATTATAGAAATTTAAGGAAGGGAACCTGTGCTACTATTGATTACAGCTATATGGAGAGTTACAGAAACTGAAGGGGTTACAAATTTAAAAAAGGTACTTTAGGTGGTCAGAAGTTTAAAGAAGAATAAAGAAATTTTAGAGATCTCTAGTACAGATGGGAATGGAGCAGGTGAGATATTGTGAGGAACTATAAGAGTTATAATTCGGGGAAGATGTCAGATATAAAAGGGAGAGCTGCATCGTTTGTATGCAGTTTCAGATGTGAGGAGTGTTAGATTAGATTAGATTACAGTGTGGAAACAGGCCCTTCGGCCCAACAAGTCCACACCGACCCGCCGAAGCGAAACCCACCCATACCCCTACATTTACCCCTTACCGAACACTACGGGCAATTTAGTATGGCCAATTCACCTGGCCCTGCACATCTTTGTCACTGTGGGAGGAAACCGGAGCA
>NW_025211006.1:15332-21335 GCF_004010195.1 Chiloscyllium plagiosum
TCCCTACACCCAAAGGACTGCAATGGGTGAGGAAGGCAGCTCACCACCACCTTCTCCAGAGAATTACTCATGGGAAGGTAATGATGGCCGAGAAGGTAATGGCCACATCCCATCGATGAATTTACACATCGGAAACTCATGGAATGTTAATGTTCCCTTTGCATCCTCCACGCAATCCACATTCCCATCTAGTTCTGTGTCAGCAACAAATGTGGAAGCATTAGATTTTGTCCATCCATGAATTTCCTTTCTGAGTAGTTAGGGATCAAGCACTAATCCATTTATTACAGCTTAGTTACCTGTCTCTCAGACAATTCCCAAACCATGCCAGTACATTCCCTCCAATCTCACGAGTCAATTTTGCTTATCCTCCTCTTCAGTGGAACTTTGCTGAAATATTTCTGAAAATCCCAATAAACCATTCCTCCCTTTTTATCTACTCTGCTGTTGACAGCTAAACAGGAAAACAAATCCAGCAGGGTTTGCGAAATGGAATTTTAATTTCAGCACAACATGCTTAGTGTGGATAGAGGATTAGCTGATTGGCAGAAGACAGACAGTATGTATAAACTGTTCATTTTCACGATGGAACTGGTGATGAGGGGAACTCCACAAGGGTCAGTGTTGGGACCGCACTTTATAACAGTCTGGATGAAGGATGTGAAGGAGTACGAGAAATAGGTTTCCCAGAAAGATCCTAGGGATGAAATGTTTCCCATATAAGGAGCAGGCGAAGCCTCTGGGTCTGCACTTGATGAAGTTTCGGAGGCGGCGGCAGCAGGATCTCATTCAAACCGACAGAATACTGAGGGGCCTGGATGGAGTGGACGTGGGGAAGATGTTTCCACTAGTAGGAGAGACTAGGGCCCAAGGGCACAGCTTTAGTGTGAACGAACTACCCTTTAGCATGGAGATGTGGAGGAATTTATTCAGCCAGAGGGTGACGAATCTGTGGAACTCACTGCCTCATGGGGCTGTGGAGGTGTGTAATTAAGTGTATTTAACTCAGAGATAGATAGGTTCTTGATGAGTAAGGTGATCAAGGGTTACAGGGAGTAGGCGAGAGAATGGCGTTCAGAAACAATTCAGCCAGGATCAAATGGTATGGCAGACTTGAAGGATCGAATGGTCTCATCCTACTCCCCGAGATGATGGTTTTATGGACGGTGCTCATTCCATAGGTTTCTAAGCGTGCAGTTAGAAATTCCGGCACATTATTTACCGCACATTCCAGCACTTTCCTGATTAATACCATCACCTCTGGGCTTCAGATTGACTTCAGAAAACTACACCACGACGTTACTTGGGAATCCTTGTGTAGAAATCTCAGAAAGGTGGGATACAGGGCCAGCAAGACACAGAGAAGGCAAATGAAATGCTGGCATTTATTCCAAAGGGAATGGAGAATAAATATAGGTAAGGATTGTAACAACTATAGAGGACTCCAATCAGCCTACACTGAGAATACATGAACAGCAATAAGGCCTGAAGACACTAACACAGATCGGGAGCATTGCACAACCTGGAGGAGGTTCCCGCCGTAGGGATGACTGGAGTGAAGGGTGACATTTACACAGATAGTGCTGCAAGAGCTGGCGAAATTTACGGAGATACTAGAGGAGCTTATATTGATAGTGTGGGTGATAGCGATGGGAGAATATTACATAGATAGTGAGTCTTGTAGGAACTGGATTGGGAGAGTCACAGATATTGGACTCGGTCCTACAGATAGGGAGTAATGCAGGGACCTGAGAGGATTATACAGATGGGAGGATTGTGGGTTCTCCACATTTTCCGAACGTTTCAGAAAGAGGTTACACTGATAAGGAGGGATGTTGGCGCTGTCGGAGTTTACAGAGATTGGGAGGTTTGGAGCTGTTTATTCGTTAGAGGGATATTTTTAGGGTCAGCAATATGGAACACAGAGGGAGAGTTTAGATTTTATATGCAAACGGCACTTCAGCCCAACAAGTCCACACCAACTCTCCATAGAGTAATCCCCCCAGACCTATTTCCCTCTGACTAATGCACCTAACGCTCTGGTCAGTTTAGAATGGGCAATTCACCTGCACATCTTTGGACTCTGGGAGGAAACCCATGTAGACATGGAGAGAATGTGCCAACTCCATACAGACAGTCACCCGAGACTGGAATTGAACTTGCGTCTCTGGCGGGGTGACGCAGCAATACTCACCACTGAACCACCCTAAACTGCAGAGCTACACAAAGAGAGGGTGTTGGAGGTGGAGGGAGGAGCACACAGAGATGGGGAGTGTTGTTGCAGCTGGAAAAGGGTTTGGAGGTGTTTACACAGATAAGGAGGTCGGTAGGATTGGGAGATGGTTACAGAGATCATGTGGTGCTGCAGGCCGGGGGCAGGAGTGTGATCTGGCCTGCAGAAGGTTGCAGTGATATCATGTTCTCTTGGGGCTTGAGGAAGGTACACAGGTGAGCATTTTGGTCCAGGCTGGAGGATTTTGCAGAGACAAGGTGGACTGTAGTTATTCTGAAAATCTACAGGAATAGGGATTATTGTACTGCGAGCAGGATGAGGTCATTGAGATTGGGCATGTTACCGAGATTGGAGCAATTTACAAATAGGGAGAGCCGTCAGCATTGGAGTAGGTTTCAAATATACAGCGGGATTGTTGGCGGGGTGGAGGTTGCAGAAATAGGAACTTTTCTGGCAATTACAAGGATTCAAGACACTGGTGCAGATGAGTTGGACCAAAAGGTGTGTTTCCTTGCTGTATGACTCTATCTCATGACAACAGATTGTCTGAGAGGGGAAATATAGAACATAAAGATCCCAGGTTTCAATATCATCTCCTTGAGGGAGGCCTCCTTTCCCCTTGTTGTCATGATCCTCACTAAGGCAGTACAGTCCTGGATTAATAACTGTGAGCTTCCTATATTCTCAGCGGAAGGCTCAGAACTGCAGAGCTGAAACTAAACAAGAGAGTGGAGATTGAGCCTGGGACCTTTATGCTCTGTGTTCACACTTCAACATTGTATCTATGTCATGTCTTCCGGACCAAACTTCGATTCCTTAAATTCGATCTGCTCTGTTCACTGTGAGTGATCTTACCTCGCTGCAGGAATTATTGAAGACTCCAGATCTCCCTGCCCTCTGGCTGACCAGTTGCTTTCAATGAGATTATGAATGATACACCCAGCAGTTGGGAGGTCTAATGAGTCAGGAACGGCCTGAATACATCCAGGAGACAGAGAAATAGACAAAATGGGAAATTAGCCTGATACAGTGAGGGTCACACAGGGGGAATGGCACTGAGTACCACAAAGATCTGGAAAATCCCAGTCTCCATCCCTGGTCCATGTTGCCTCATCTCCCTTGAGTGGAGAATTCTGTTGGCTCAGGATCTGGAGTAGCTGCAAAAGGTGCAGTCACCGGCAGCAATTAGATCCATATAGTAACAAATACCACATGGAGAGATACTGAGTGATATCACCCGAGTGCAGGAAGGGATCAGAATCAAACCGCCGTCAGGAAGAAGGATTTGATGCATGGTGCACTTGGATCAGTGCTCAGGGATGAGGGAGCTATCAGTGGGATAGGCAATGGCCTAGTGTTACTCTTACTAGCCTGTTCATCTAGAATTTAATGCCAGTGGCAGGGATACGCATCTGAATGCTCAATATCCTTTCAGGAAAGAAATCAGTGATAGGCAGCTGGTCTGACATGCATATGATTCCACACCCAGAGCAATGGGGTTGATTCTAAATTGTAATGGTCGAGCAAGGCACTCAGCTCAAGGCCAGCTCGGGGGCGGACATGAAATGCTGGCCAGCCAGAGACAACAACATCATACGAGTGAATTAAAAACAATCCTGCTGGGAGTTGTGTCTTGGCCAATCATCTCGGTAAGTTTATGGAAAGAGCTTTACGCTGTCATGGAGGATGCAGGACAGGGTTCAGGTGAAAGGAACTTTCCACATCCAAAGAGAAATGGTGACGCATTCGGAACAGCACGGGGATGTGACTGAAGACAAGCAGAAAGGAACAGGATGGGACAGTGTTTAACTAAAACTGTACATCAGTGAATCGGTTTGTGACAGAACATTGTTGGAAAACGTTAATTATAATGTTCATTTTTGGAATGGACAAAGTACTGCATTACAATAGATGGACTCGTGACACAGAAAAATGAGATTTAATCAGCAGAGAGTCGTGGTTACAGGATGAACAAAAGGTGGAACATAAATATTCAACGGTATAAAACTTTGTGGAGACTTAGGCAGAATGGAATGCTGGATGGGTATCCCTGACAGTAATGCGTAATAAAAGGTTTGACAAAGAAAGCATTTTTTTTTAGATTACATTACAGTGTGGAAACAGGCTCTTCGGCCCAACAAGACCACACCGCCCCGCCGAAGCGTAACCCACCCATAACCCTACATATACCCCTTACCTAACACTACTGGCAATTTAGCATGGCCAATTCACCTAACCTGCACATCTTTGTACTGAGGGAGGAAACCCACGCAGACACGGAGAGAACGTTAAAACTCCACACAGTCAGTCGCCTGAGGTGGGAATTGAAGCCGGGTCTGTAGCGCTGTGAGGCAGCAGTGCTAACCACTGTGCCACCGTGCCGCCCACCTGAATCGACCTGAATGCAATTCTGGGCAATCCGTGTCAAAAACGCAACCAGCAGAACAGTTTTTTAAATGTCGCCTTACAGCATTTCATTGCTCATCACTGAATTCAACAGAAATTCATTGGACTTTGCAACAAAGGCACTGTGATAATTTTGGGAGACTTCAAACTTTGTGTAACCTGGGACAGTCACACTGGCAAGACTGATATTCTCCGAACTCCTCTTCGAGTGTTCCTGTAAGTGATGTTTTTAAATAACAAATTGTGCAAATGGCTCGTGTTATAACTATCTCAGAATGACCATTGGTTGATGAAGCTGAGTGAGGGAGTGATGTCACACTGAGCGATCCTCTGGGAATTTGTAGCGTATTGAAATTCAAAGAGAACATGAATTTTTAAAGTGACCATAAAGGACACCCGACAATCAGAAACAAAGCCAACTACATGGATTTGAGAGGAGAACTGACCAGATTAAACATAGTAAACAGACTAAAATGTATGACTGTAAATGAACAGCGGAAAAGATTTGGAGTCAATAAGTCATAGAGACATACAGCACAGAAACAGACCCTTCGTTCAGACTCGTCCATTCCGCCCAGATATCTGAACCCAATCCCATCCCAGAGGCCAGTACTTGGCCCATATCCCTCGAAACTCGTCCTACTCATATACCCATGCAGATATCTTTTAAATGTTGTAATTGTATCAATCTCCACCATTTCCTCTGGCAGCTCATTCCATACACGCACCACCATACACGCATGAAAACATAGCCCCTCAGGTCTATTTCATATTTTTCCCATCTCATCTTTAACCGATGTTTTCTACTTCGGGACTCCCACCCCAGGGAAAAGACCTATCCTATCCATGCCTCTCATGATTGTATAACCCTCTATAATGTCACCCCTCAGCCTCTGACGCTCATGGGAAAACAACACCAGCCTGTTCAGCCTCTCCCGATAGCTCCAATTCTCCAACCACTGGAAACATCCACGTAAATCTTTTCTGAACCACAACATCCTTCTGAGAGTAAGGAGACCGGAATTGCACGCAATATTCCAATAGTGGCCTAACCAATGTCCTGTACAGCCGCAACACGACCTCCCAACTCCTGCAATCAACACTCTGACCAATAAAGTAAACCATACCAAACGCTTTCTTCTCTAGTCTACTTTAATGGGGCTATGAACTTGCATTGCAAGGTTCCTGTTCAGCAAAACTCCCGTCCAGTCTGAAAATCAACGCTCAACCACCACCCTCTGTCTTCTACCTTTGAGCCAGTTCTGTATCTTAATGACTAGTTCTCCCTGCATTCCATTAGAGCTAACCTTGCTAAACGGTATCCCATGGGATACCTTGTCGAACGCCTCATTGAAGTCCATATT
>NW_025211007.1:0-1603 GCF_004010195.1 Chiloscyllium plagiosum
AACACGCGAGGACCAGAGGATCAACGGGGAGAACAATTTAAAACATACAAAAACTTAAACTGGAGATCAGAGTTCTTCATTTTTTTAGGCGGCAATAAGATTTGGAGGAGTGACAGCGAGGACCAGAGGGCGAGCGAGAAATTAATTTTATAATATAAAAAAGCTTATCTCGTGTATAGGCGGAGCACTCACTGAGCAGGAGTCGACACGGGACAGCTGTGTCAGTTAGGCTTTACATTTGGGTGGTTGCTTGGAGACTCCATAGGTAGGTGAATAGAAAGGAGGCTCTGTGGAAACGAGGCTGACTCACTGTTAGTGTGTTGCCTCCCAAATACCAGGGTTCGTGTTGTCTTTGATTGTGCTTTCATAATCGTTGATTGGGAGGGAAGTAGCTCCAAGTCGCCCACGTAGGCACCAATGGCATAGGTAGGAAGTGAGATGGGGATTTAAGGCAGAAATTAAGGTAGCGAGAGGGGCAGTTTAGAGTAGAAAAAAGAGATTTGGTATTTCTCGTTTGTTGCCCGTGCCACATGTTCGCTGGGCAAAGAAGAGGGAGAGAGAGGAGTTGAAAACTTGTCTACAGGATAGTTGGTGGGGGGCGGGGTTTGGTTATCTTGGGTTCCTGGCGAATTGTGTCTCTATCTGAGGTAGGTGAGGCCTCTACAAACAGAAAAGTCTTTACCTGAACCAACTGGGAGCCAAAATCCTCGCAGAGTGGTGGGATTTGGTTGTACTTTTCGCGTGATTTTAAACTAATTCTGCAGAGGGATTGACAAATCTCATCTGTATTTGCTTCAGTCTTGAATCTTTCATAGTTTTGGTCACTGTTCACAATCCTTATCATCGATGAAATTTTGATTAGCTGGTAAGCATTATTTTACAATACAACGTTTTATAAGATCCTTTCCATTGCTGGACCCTCAACTAAGGAAATTCTATTTCAATAATTCCTCCGAGATCTACCTAAGAAATGATACCTCATCTCAGCCTCCTGTTCTAAGCGATTTCCAGTTTTTACAGTGATGTTAAGATCGCACACTGGAACAATGTTGCTGTTTTTCTTTCTTTCCATGTTCAGCATTCATATCTGTTCCTGTATCTTCTGCTGGCTATTCGGAAGTATATTGCCTCTATAAACGAACCTTCCAAGATATCCTGTCTAAGTCCAGCTATGACATTCACTTCCCCGCCCCTTTTACAAGCTATCGTGTTTCGCCTAAAACTTTAAATCCTGGAAGGTTGACCTGCAAGTCCTGCGCTTCTATCAACTAAGTTCATATAATTGGTAACCCCATGTATGCCAATGCACTGATCTCGGCTCTAATATTATCTGAGATGAAAATGTGTTGCTGGAAAAGCGCAGCAGGTCAGGCAGCATCCAAGGAACAGGAGAATCGACGTTTCGGGCATAAGCCCTTCTTCAGGAATGAGGAAAGTGTGTCCAGCAGGCTAAGATAAAAGGTAGGGAGGAGGGACTTGGGGGAGGGGCGTTGGACATGCGATAGGTGGAAGGAGGTCAAGGTGAGGGTGATAGGCTGGAGTGGGTTGGGGGCGGAGAGGTCAGGAAGAAGATTGCAGGTTAGGAAGGCGGTGCTGAGTTCGA
>NW_025211007.1:1965-12414 GCF_004010195.1 Chiloscyllium plagiosum
GGGGGGTGTGGACCTGACGAGGGAGTCACAGAGGGTGTGGTCTTTGCGGAACGCTGATAGGGGAGGGGAGGGAAATATATCCCTGCTGGTGGGGTCCGTTTGGAGGTGGCGGAAATGACGGCGGATGATACGCTGTACATGGAGGTTGGTGGGGTGGTAGGTGACGACCAGTAGGGTTCTGTACTGGTGGCGGTTGGACGGGCGGGGCTCAAGGACGGATAAGCGGGAAGTGGAAGAAATGCGGTGGAGGGCATCGTCGACCACGTCTGGGACCACGTCAAGGACATGCAGGTCCTTGGACTCCTCCATCGCCAGACCATAGCAACACGATGGTTGGAGGAAGAGCACCTCATCTTCCGCCTAGGAACCCTCCAACCACAAGGGATGAACTCAGATTTTTCCAGTTTCCTCATTTCCACTCCCCCACCTTGTCTCAGTCAAATCCCTCGAACTCAGCACCGCCTCCCTAACCTGCAATCTTCTTCCTGACCTCTCCACCCCCACCCCACTCCGGCCTATCTCCCTCACCTTGACCTCCTTCGCATTTCCAACGCCCCTCCCCAAGTCCCTCCTCCCTACCATTTATCTTAGTCTGCTGGACACACTTTCCTCATTCCTGAAGAAGGGCTTATGCCTGAAATGTCGATTCTCCTGTTCCTTGGATGCTGCCTGACCTGCTGCGCTTTTCCAGCAACACATTTTCAGCTCTGATCTCCAGCATCTGCAGCCCTCACTTTCTCCTCTAATATCATCTGACTTGCCTTTGATTCCCCTTGCATTAAAATAAATCCACTTTCGATGCAAATGCTGGAGGGTTCATTAAGCTTGCCATGCCAATACCCCAAATTGGATTAAACTGATTTAATATTGAAATGCTCCTCAATCAATTCACACGCGGAACGATTATATTTCACACACCCATGCTTCACTAGTTTAAACTCTCCAGACTGGTGCTAGCAAACCATCCTGAAAGGTAATCGTGACCTTCAGTATGGGCAATTTGCCCTACATGTATACGCCCCATGCGTCCTTGAATTGATCCCAATATTCAATTATCTGAAGCCGTCCCTCCAACACAAATTCTTCAGCCATGTTTGCAAACGTATCATCGTTCTTTTCATGTTTCATATGCACCTTGTAATGAGAGTCATCCCGAAACTGCAGCCTGAGAGGTTACACTTTATAATTTCGAACAAACTCACCAAATTGCATTTACTTGACCTGATCGCCCTTTCAGTAATACCAATACGGACCATGTTGCTCAAACTCTCGTTTCAGAATATCCTGCATCGGTTCAGAAATATCCTTACCTTTGGAAACACGGGAGGCCTCTCATAAAACGGGACTGTCGCTTGCGGCCATATAAAGTGCACAATCGTTATCACTCACCTGCAATTATACACTTGCTGCAGTTCAACAATGTCAATTGCTGTCGCACTGATTTGGCCACAATTGTTGCTTTCACTTTCGAGGCCACTCTGCATCCCAACAAGCGAAACTGTAGACCCATTTGCGACAGGAATGGCCGAACGAGACTCTTATCTGCTTGACAACTATTCCAGCTGGTCATCACCCAATGCCTTACTGCCTACGCATTCCCTATTTGTTGTCATGATTTGGAGGTGCCGGTGTTTGATTGGGGAGACAAAGGTAAAAAATTGCACAACACCAGATTATAGTCCAAAAGGTGTATTGGAAGTGTTAGCTTTCGGAGGGCTGCTCCTTCATCAAGTTTATGTAGAGTATAAGATTGTAAAACACAGAATTTATACCAAGCGTTTACAGTGTGATATATTGAGAAAGACCTGAATTGTTTGTTAAGCCTTTCATCTTTTAGAATGAACATGTTGGTTTCAGTTTTTTTTCATGTGTAAACCCCAGAACTTTTTGTTAAAGCTTAATTCTCAAGGAAACTTCAATAATAGGTGTCATGTCAGCTCCGAAAATGAATTGAAGGTGTAAGGTTATAGTTTGTCTATGTCTCAATGTTCAGCTAAATGTAGTAGGGAATAGATAATAAAGGAACCACAAAAATGTGATGCAAGAAGGGAATGCTAGCATTTCTGATGAGCGAAAACTTTACTGTAGTACTTGGAATTTATATTCGTGACGGATTGTCCAGTGAGCTGTAAGGGTAGAACTCAGAAATAAGAAGGGGGTGATCCCATTTATGGTATTGTAATGTAGGCCACACAAATCCAATTGTCAATGGGAATATGGAAACAAACATGTCGAGAGATCACAGACTTTAAAGTTTCCATTCATAGTGTGGTCTTCCACAGTGTTAAGTGATTACAAAGATAGATATTCGTTAAGAGTGTTGAGGAAAAAAATAAATCACAAACGGCAGCCCTATTAAAGAAATGGCGCAATTCGATATTCTCTTCAGAAATAAAACATGGCAAGTGGTTGATGTGTCTGTGGGTGAGCATTTTGGCTTCGGTGATCATAAAACACTACAGGCAATTTAGCATGGCCAAATCACCTGACCTGCACATCTTTGGACTGTGGGAGGAAACCGGAGCACCCGAAGGAAACCCACGCAGACACGGGGAGAATGTGCAAACTCCAGACAGTCAGTCGCCTGAGGCGGGAATTAAACCCGGGTCTCTGGCTCTGTAAGACAGCAGTGCTAACCACTGTACCACCGTGCCGCCCACAAGTATGTTGCATGGTACTGAAGGCTTGAGTAATAACACTTTTTACTGGCGTGTCGAAGATGCAGAGATAATCTAATCAGGGTTATAAAATCATTAGGGTAATAGGTAGGATAAATGATAGTTTTCTTTTCCCTGTAATGAGAGATTTCTAAACTGGATGCATAATTTTAAAGTGATAGTTGAGAGATTTTAATAAAAAGAAAATAGGGACAATTTATTTTATACAGAGATTTTTCGCAAGTGAAAGTGGGGGATATGTGCAGAGTCTAAACGTTTACAAGCCATTTAGATAAATAATTAAAGATAAAATGTATGAAGGGGCACTGGTCACGAGCAAACAGTCATGACAAGTTTAGTTTGGGATTACCATCAACATGGATTATTTCAACCGAAATGTCTGTTTACTTGCTGGATGACTCCATGATTCAGTGAATGTATTGTGAAGAGCACGGCTACCGCAAATAGTGGATATTGTTTGCCTGGAGAGATTTTGGCTCTGGTCAAGATAAAGAAAGAGGCATAGGTCAGATATGGGCAGTTGGGACAAAGTGGACCGTTCAAGGATGATAGGAAATATAGGATACACACAGGAGCGAAATCAAGTGGACACAAATTGGGGCGCGTGATAACTTTGGCAGATAAGGGAACAAAGAATCGAAGAGATTCGATCGAGAGAGAGAGAGAGAGAGAAAAGAGAGAGATAGAGAGACAGAGAGAGGTGGACAATGATAGGGCTTTTTAAATTGACAATATTTCATCAGGAATTCGCTAACTGCCCAGAACTATGGCACATCTTGTGACTTGAAAGTTTAAATAAAAAGTGATGTTTGACTCTATTCGTCCAACAATACGTCTGTGCGTTCTCTCTGAATCACTCTCCTTCAATCGTAACATATTTTGGTATGACAGACTCGATGGACCAAATGGCCACTTGTGTTCTATATTTGATTCTGAGATTCCATCTTGTTATCTAATCGTTTCTTCTCCGAACACCTGTCACGACTATTCTCCCAAATCTCTCTCTCTCTGTGTCTCACTTCCTTCTTTTCTCCCTTTCTTTCCCTCGCCTTTTCTGTGTCTATTTTACAACTATATAATTCCTCCTTCTATTTCTTTTCTATCGATCGCTGCACTTCCGCCTTCCCCGTCTACCACTACACCATATACGCTCCTGTGCTGTTGTTTTTTTTCTGTATCTCATTCTGCTCCTTTGCATCATTATCATTTTGTTCTCTGTTCTCCCTCTCATTCTCGGTCTCGTCTCATGCTATTTCTGTGTGTGTACCTCTCACCCTGCTTATTCACCTGCCCAGATGGTTAACTATTGCAGAACCATCGATGACTTGTCAAAAAATGGACAGAGGAAAACAGGATAGACGTTTTTCCCGATTGCAAATAAACAGGGAACCGGGTTTATGGTATCAGGCATAGACTTCAACTGATTTGAAAAGCCACAAATATGAAATAAAAAAAATTCTCTTTCTTAAAGCACGGAGTTTTGTTCGGTAATGTGCTGCCTGCGTACGGTGAAGATTTGAACATAATTGATATGCATGATACCATTGAAATGCAAGGAGAATGTCATTAATTCATGATGCACTTCAAAGAGCCAAGGCTGAAAGCATGGGCAAACTGGCCTTCTGCTGTGATTCTACTGCGTAACGATCAGTGATTCTGTGAGTTCTGCTCTCAACACGGAACAATAATTTGCTCCAAAAGCAGAAGGTGGGAGCCACGGCCTTTGTCAGAGTGTGTGGCTCATTGGAGCCATGATTACAATGAAGACCATGGGAATCAGGACAAGGATTCTCTACTGGTTGGTGTCTTAATTCTCTCAAAGGGAGATGGTATTTGCTGATAGAGCCTGCTCATGTCAGCCCCGGGATACTTCTGCAGGACCTGCACAGAATCCAGTCACATCAATATTTTCCGCAATGAGCTTTGCAAACACAAGTTGTATGTAAATGTGATATTATGGTTGAAGAAAAGGGTAAACCATTAAACGTCAGAGCTGTCAGCTTGGGATTGTTGGGAAAATAGAATGTGGTCTAATTTGGATAACATAAATATTCACTAAGAGCAAAAAAATAGTCAATACTAGACAATGAACAATGATTTGCGAAGGTCAAGTCATATCTGACAAGGCTGATTGACTACTTTGACGAATGAAACAGACAGCAAGATGAGGGAATGCTGTAAAAGTTGCATGTTAGGGCTTTTAGAAATTACTTGACACGGTGCCATGTGGCAGCTTGCGTAGCATGTCAGGAATATTTCGGATGGATGGATCCTTACCATCATGGATTAGCAGTTGGTTAAATGCTAAGAAACCGAGATTATGCTTTGATGGGCGTTTGCCCGATTGGAGGCAATCTGAAGGGGTGCCCCAGAGATTGGTTTTGGGGCCCTCGGTTTTTTGGTTAAGACAAACGATTTAGAGACAGCTATTGAGGGAAAGCTCTCTACATTTGTAGCTCATCTTAGTTAGGGAGAATAGTGAATTGTGACGATGCTGCTGTGCAATTTCAGAGGGTAATTAATAGTGAATAAAACTCGCCGGAAGCTTGTGAACACTTTGTAAGCAGGATCATTCAGCTCACCAACATTCACTTCAACATCGCCAAGTTGGATGAAATGCTTATAAAGCGTTGGCAAGCATTCAATTAAGATAATATGCGTTCTTATAAATGGCTTACAGAATTTGATCATCTCAATGTCCCTCGGAGGAGATCAGCTGAAGATGTTGGGAACACCCATGTTGATGTTTGGTTTTGCTGTAGCTCTCCATGGTGGGGGTGGGGTTGGGGGTGGGAGTAGGAGGTTGGAAGTGAGGCCATCAGTCGCCAATCTTATGATCTATTTTGTAGATTCGGGAAGAAGTGATCTACTCACACACACCAGAACTGCTGCTCATCTGGATCAGAGATCACCCCAACTTAAATCCAGTTACTTATCTTGCTTCTTCAAGAGCTCTGCTGCTTATGGGTCAAAATCAATTTGGGACTTTTATCAAACTGGATAGAGTTCTCACTTTTGTACTTGGGTGAGAGCCCCTAGGAGTTGATGGCATCTTAACCGTTCTACACACTTCCAAATTGTTGCTGCTAATGACATTTCTGGTGTCAGTGTTCATTGATTAGGCCACGCCTGAAGGATAGAGTACGGTCGCTGCCTCCAACTCCCCTGATCAGAACGCAATGCCTCCACCTCCTCTCTTTGGACAAAACCTCAAACAAGTTAACTGTTCTTCCCTTTGTATGCACTACTCAGACCGTACTGGGAGCACCGTCCTCAGTTGCTGCCTCTATCAACTCTGCGAGATAACACTGAGAGCAAAGTGCACAGCAGCTACCACATTTTCCACTGTTCCGACCACACCAACAGTATAATGCACAGTCTCTGCCTTCACCTATACTGTTTGGACGACACTAGGAGCACAGTGTATTTGTGCTGCCGTCACCACACCTAAAAGACCACACAGGGAGTAGAGTGTAGAGTTCCAGCCGACACCTTCCCTAACAGACCCTGCTGGGACCACAATGCACAGACCCTGCCTTATCCTCGATTAACAGACTACACTGGGAGAGAAAATGGCCAGTTTCTGTCCATTCTTCCCGATTCTGACTGCACATAGCAGAGGCCTTCGTGCCTGCCTCCAACTCGCCAAACAGACCACATTTGGAGCAAAGTTCTCATTTACTATCTATTTTAACCCAATTCAGAGAGTCATGGAGTAACACGACATGCAAACAGATCCTTCAGACCAAACTGACCATGGTGGCCACTCATTTCGTCTGAATGGTCCATATAACCCAAAACCATTCCAATCCATGTGCCGATCCAAATGTTTATTTTTGTCAAATACTGTATCTGCCTGAACCTTTCCTCTGACAGCCCATTCCACGCACGCACTGTTTTCTGTGTGAAGAATTTGCCCCTCGGGACCTTTTTAAATCTTTTCGCCTTCACCTTAAAACCTATGTTACGATTCACTGAGAATACAATTAATTCTATCGGTGCTGCTCATGATTTTATACGCCTCAATTCGATTGCTAGTGATTTTCCTCCATTCCGCGGAGTGCCGTCCTATCCTGGCCAACCACCCCCGATAACTCAGACCCACTGGTATTGGAAATATACCCGTAAATCTTCTTTGCACTCTTCCCAGCTGCACCACCTCCAGCTTCAGCACCAGCTTGGGCTCCAGCTGCAGCAAAGGCACGAGCTCAATGAACCTGTTCTAGCACAGGTTGAAGGATTAAATCTCACTGCAGCTCCTGTACCACTTCAGTAACAGCTCTTGCTCCAACACCAGAGCCTGCTCTAGCCCCAGCTCCAGCACCAATTGCAGCAATTGTACTAGCTCCAGCTGCAGACACAACCTCGTATCCTTTTCCAGTACCAGCTCTAGCTCCAGCTGCAGAGTCAGCTGCAGCGCTATCACCAGCTCCAGCACCACATCAGCAAAAGGTCCTGCTCTAGCACCAGCTCAAGTTCCAGCTCCAGCTCCAGCTCAAGATTGAGTTTCCGCTCCAGCTCCAGCTCTGTAAAAAAGTTCCCCTCAAGTTCCAGAGCCGGCACCATCACATGTAGCAGCTCCAGAACCTGCGACAGCACTATATCTAGCTCCATCATCAGCATCACTTCCACTACCAGACCAAGTCCAGATTCAGGTCCAGCTACAGCTCCTGCACCAGCTTCAGCACCAGCAACAGCACCAACTCCATCGCCAGCACCAGCAAAAGATCCTGCTCCAACTCCAGCTCCAGCTCCAGCTCCAGCTCCAGGTAGTGCCTGATGTTCCCGGGTTTCAGACCAATTACATTGCATTTCTCTTTGCCTCGCCATCTTGTTCTGACCCTCCGATAGGGTCCACTCCCACTCAGCAGTTTAGCTCTCCATGATCACTGACCCGCTGACTGTGTTGTGCACCTTCATTACTGACCCGCCCACAAAGTCGACGTTTTCAGAACTGAACTTGCAGCAGTGGACATTCGCAGAGCACTGACCTTCCAACATTGTAGCACACCCTCAGGACGGACCCTCGACAGTGCCCACTCCCTCAGCACGGAGCCTCGACAGTGCCCACTCCCTCAGCACGGACCCTCGACAGTTCCCACTCCTTCAGCACTTTCCGTTCGACAGTGTCAAAACCGTCAATACTGACCTCCTGACAGTGACCAATTCCTCTTTACTGATTATGTAACAGTGCCTATTCCGTCATCATTGACAATTCGACAGCGCGGCACACCATCGGGACTGACGATTGAAAGGTGCCCCTGTCTCAGCAGTTACCCTCTCACAGTGTGCAGCTCCCTCAGCAGTGACCATACGGCAGTGCAGCACTTGCTCAGCACGGATCGCCGTCGCCGCCCATTCCTTCAGTACTGACCTCCAATAGTGCGGAGCTCCCTCAGCACTGATCCTAAGACCTTGTTCATTCTCTGAGCACTGACCCTACAACAGAGCACCGTCCCTTAGCATTGATCCACTACAAGTGCAGAACGTCCTAATTACTGACCCTTCGACAGTATGGGACTCCCTCAGCACTAATCCTTCGACAGTTTTGCAATCCCTCTGCACTGACTGTCCGACAGTTCCCACTTACTCAACAGTGACCTTCTGACAGTTCTCATTCCCTCAGCACTGACCCTGCGAAAGTTCCCACTCCCTCCACATTGACCGTCCAATAATACTCACTCCATCAGGACTGAACTCCAATTACCACTCACTCAATACTGACTGTAAAAGAGTGCCCATTCCCTCAGCGCTGACCTTCCGACTGTGTGGTGTTTCCTCAGCATTGAGCCTGAGACATTTTCGCACTCTCTCAGCACTGACGTTACAAAAGTGCATCCTGACTCAGCACGGAAACACGAAAAGTGCAGATTTCCCTCACCGCTGACCCTCTGACCATACGGCAAATCCCTCAAATCTGATCATGCAACAGTGTGGCACAACCTCAGCACTGACCCTCCGGCAGTGGGGATCACCCTTAGCACTGACCCTCTGACAGTGTCTGCACCCGAAGGACTGACCGGTGAAAGTGCCCACTTGCTCAGAATGGACCCTCCGACAGTGCCCAGTCCATCAGCACTGACCCGTTCACATGGACGTCTGATCGTGCAGCTCCCCCTCAAACCTTACCCGATGACAGTGTGGCACTCCCACAGCACTGACCCTACACGAGTGCACCCTTCCCCAGAACTGACCCGACGACAATGCTAACATTTATGCAGTCGTGTCGCAATGCCCCAGCCAATGTCATATCGTGTGCCAAGAAGAGACGGACCTCAGGTGAATGTAAATGCAGTGGCTTTATTTCTGAAAACTCTCCATTATTTGACTCCCCGAATTGACAGGAATCAGTGGACCTGATGAATGTGCCCTCTGACACGGCTTGTTTTGTCACCATGCCCACCACCTTGTTGCCTCCACCCACCATCTCAGTCATTGTGCAGACGGATGCAGCAGCCATATGTCCAGATACGAAGGTTACTTCTCCGGATTTCTCCTGGATCACAGCCATCACTTCGACACCTGCCATCCCGCTGGAGCATCTGAATAATGCCGCTGAAATGCAGAGAGTGAGAGGTTCTTGGACTGTGGTACCTCGTGGATGCTTATGGGAGAAAGGGGTTCTCTCCCATTCCCCTAAGTGGTTTTATCTAGTTTCCACTATCAACCAACCTGCATTATGCATTTCATCATTCCCATGTCCTTTGGCTCAGATACACTTCAAGCCATTGTGCACAGTTCTATGAACAAACTGCTTCCATTGGACTACACCAGGAGAATCGGGCACTTATGCCTTCCAATGCACAATATTTAGGCCTGTATTGGGGGGGAGGGGGGGTGGTGGCATGTACACATTCCCTATCGCACTATTGCTCAGACCTCAATAGGGGCCCTGTGTACAGTCGCCATTACCCTCTCCTTCAGACCACACTGCGAGCCCTGTGCACAGCCCCCATCTCCCTACCCTCAGTTACAAATACATGGGAACTCTGTGCTCACTTGTCATCTCACTAGCCCTCGATTAGATTCAATTTGGGATCACTATGCACAGTCCTCGACTTATCCTTCAGAATGTACCGGCATCATTGTGCAGAGCTTCCATTTGCATATCCCTTAGTCAGACGACGCTGGCTGCACTGTGCACAGTGCCTATCTCCATGTCTCTGAAACAGTCAGGACAGTAGAAAATGGAAGTTACAGCCTGCAAAATGTGGAACTGGAAAAATACAGCACGTCAGAAAACATCTGTGGAGCATGAAAATCAGCGTTGATCAAGAACCACAAAGGAATACAGGAAAGCCACACACACACAGACCAAGTCCTGAACTATGAAAGCAACCATCCCAACACACACAAACGAAGTTGCATCAAGACACTATTCAAAAGGGGCCACAACATACTGCAGCACACCAGAACTGCAAAAAGAGGAAGAGGAACACCTGTACAAGGTATTCGCCAAAAACGGATACCCGCGCAATTTCATCAACAGATGCCTAAGAGAAAGACAACGGAACGAGGACATGCCGCAACCCAAAGGACGAGCCACACTACCATACATCAGGAGCATTTTCGAACTGACAGCCAGATTACTGCGACCACTAGGACTTATAACAGCACACAACCCAACAGCCACCCTCAGACAACAACTCACCAGAACGAAGGACCCGATACCCACCATGAGCAAAACTAATGTAGTGTACAAAATCCCACGCAAGGACTGCACAAAACACTACATAGGACAAACAGCAAGACAGCTAACGATCCGCATCCA
>NW_025211007.1:14772-21341 GCF_004010195.1 Chiloscyllium plagiosum
AAGGCTTTTGCCCAAAACCTCAATTTTCCTGCTCCTCGGATGCTGCCTGACCTGCTGTGCTTTTCCAGCACCACATTCTTGACTATCATCTTCAGCATCTGCAGTCCTCACTTTCGCCCTGCTATTAAAGGGGATACAGTTCCAGTGTAAACAAGGTACACTCCTCAAAAGGGAAAGATAATGGAACCAGATCAAGAGTTCCACATAGTGTGAAAGGGATGGAAAGTAAAATGAAACAGGAAATGGGTGGATGTCAAATTAATAAAGTAAATGACAACTAAGTTGAAAATTGGATGTTCTGAAGGGCAATAAGCAAGGCAAAGAGGGATGGTAAAAGCATGGCAGCAAAAAGGGAATGCAATAGACAATAGACAATAGGTTCAGGAGTAGGCCATTCTGCCCTTCGAGCCTGCACCACCATTCAATATGATCATGGCTGATCATCCTTAATCAGTATCCTGTTCCTGCCTTATCTCCATAACCCTTGATTCCACAATCCTTGAGAGCTCTATCCAACTCTTTCTTAAATGAATCCAGAGACTGGGCCTCCACTGCCCTCTGGGGCAGAGCATTCCACACAGCCGCCATTCTCTGGGTGAAGTCGTTTCTCCTCATCTCTGTCCTAAATGGTCTACCCCGTATTTTTAAGCTGTGTCCTCTGGTTCGGCACTCACCCATCAGCGGAAACATGTTTTCTGCCTCCAGCGTGTCCAACCCTTTAATTATCTTATATGTCTCAATCATATCCCCTCTCAGTCTTCTGAACTCAAGGGTGTACAAGCCCAGTCGCTTCAGTCTTTCAGTGTAAGGTAATCCCGCCATTCCAGGAATTGACCTCGTGAACATACGCTGCACTCCCTCAATTGCCAGAATATCTTTCCTCAGATTTGGAAACCAGAACTGCACACATGTGTCGTCTCACCAGGGCCCTGTACAACCGTTTCATTAACAATCTCCTTTTACACAATCACTTCGACTAAAACAAGTAGTCGTGTGACATGTTAGCAGCTCATGTGACGGGTATTCCGTCATCTCCTGTTGATTGAGTCTCCTCAGAAAATTAAGTTCTGACAGAAGCCGAGATATCGGCTATGAAGCTATGACGTTTTCCACACGTCGCTCTGTTTGATCTCACTGGGAACACAGTGAGCTGTCCTATATATTATACCTCCCAGATCAACAATACATGGATGACTATGCAAAATTATGATGAACATAGCCCTCATTTTGTTCATACGTGGAGAACTGTGCACAGTTCTGGTCTCTATGTATCTCAGGTATACCACACTTTGAACGCAGTACATAGTTCCAATCTTCATATCTTTAGGATATAGCATACTATAAGCATTGTACAAAATTATGATCATCAAATGTCTCTGTTAGACTAGAGTTGGAGCACTGTACAATCTTCTGGTCATCACATCCCTCAGTTAGATCTTACTGGGACCACTGTATATTGTTCTGTTAACCATATCACTCACTTAGACCAGACGTGGAGCGCTGTGTATAGTTCTGATCTCTATGTCCCTCAGTTATGGAGTTAGAGTCCAACAACATGAAGACAGGCTCTTTGGCACAAGCTGGTCCATGCTGGCCAAATGTCAACATGCGTGGCCCCCATTTCCCTGCACTTGGCCTGTATTCTTCTTAAACTTTCCTGTTCATGCATTTGTCCCAATGCCTTTTAAATGTACCTGCCGCAACCCCTTCCATGTTAAACTACACTTGGAACCCTGTGGATAGTCCTAATCTTCATATGTCTAAGTTAGACTACACTGGAAGTAACGTACACTGTTCTGATCATCAAATACCTCTGGCAGACCACATTCGGAGCATTCTGCATAGCTCTGGTCTCCAATATGCTCACTGTGATGCGCTTTTTATGCCGTATAATACTGACTGTTGTATTAATTGAGACTTCCTTTCCTTTTCTCATTTAGTTCAATGGAATGTGAGCATAATGAGGGAGCTGCAAGGAGGAAGGATGTCAAGCAAAGAAGATTGCCCGAAGCACGAGATGTTCCTTCAATTCCATCTGCTGTTTTATTATTTGACACGAAAACCGGAATTTTTCCGACTTTGCGACTCGTCTGAGTTCTGACTAATGCGAGCTGTGGTTTTGGTAATTCAGTCTCTGCTTGATTCTTCATGTATAATCATCCTCTGACCCACTGCTTTTCAACAGATGTGAATAAAGCTCACTGCAATAATCAACATTTATTGTCCGTCTCTCATTTTTATTCCCACTAGGATTGGGGTGTGCACATATTGACAGGGAAGACGGAGACGTCAGAGAACGGGTGAGATAAAATTGCCATCGTAAACTCCATTATTATCTACATTGTCACCGACTCCTTCATTACTGTCCCTACTTATGTCTTCATCTCTGCTTCGGCCATCTTTTTCTCATGACTTGCTTCTACCTCAGACTTCCAGTTTCCTTATCTAAGTTTCCCCTCAATATTGTCTGTCTAGTTTTGTTTTTACCTCGGTATTTCTCTGTTCCTTTCATCCCTCCTCTGTCTCTGTTTACTACCCCTATTTCTCCATTTGTGATTCCCCATCTCTTCGCCTCTCCAGCTTCTTCCTTACTGTTTTCTCCATATTAATCTCCCTCTGTTCCTTCACATCGCAGTTCTTTCACCTTCTTCAGTTCCTTTCTTATTCTTTCCTTTGGTGTCTCCTTTTTTGTTTTTTGTCTTCGATTTCTACGCAGAACATTTCTACCTGCTTTTCTCTGTCGTAGTTCTGTTCGCCGAGCTGGGAGTTTGTGTTGCAGACGTTTCGTCCCCTGTCTATGTGACATCCGCAGTCCCTGGGAGCCTCCTGTGAAGCGCTTCTGTGATGTTTCCGCCGGCATTTATAGTGGTTTTCTCTTGTTTTACCCACTGTTTCGGTGATTCTTACCCCTCTTTTACATAGTATCCCTACTGGGATCCCAATTCGGCCCATCGAGCCCAGACCAAACCTCTGATGCTCACAATCCCCTTCCTTATCCTTGTCTGTATTTCCCATGGTTAATCCACCTTGAAAGTATATTCGTAGGTAGTCCGGGCAGTCACAGTTTCTCCCTCTGTGATTTCCGCTCTCTGACTCCCTGTCCAATTCTGCCCCGCTATTTTCCCACTTCCTCTGTTCATCCTGTTGTAACACCATGGTGACTGCCATCCAAAGCAAATCACCCTCCCTACACCAGATTCACTTTAAATTAAAATATTCAATGACCTTCAAATCAGCTCAAATCTCAAACTTTTCCTTACATTTAACAGATTGGGGTTCATTTCTCAAAACCATTGATAATCCTTGAAACGAGTATAAAACCGAAGAGAGCACAAGTCAAAACAGCTTCCAGTCCTGAAGCTTCACACGCACAGCCTCGTGCCCAAATAATAGATAAAATTCCTTCATGATTCTCTGTGAATGAATGGCCAGCGCCAGGCTACTGTTGATTGACCCACCTAAGATCCAGCCAACTGTTCTTCTCTGAGCAGCACATCCTAAAACAGAAATGTCTATAGTGTTTCAGAAGCAGCCATTAACCTGCAATTATCTCTCCAGACCAGTTCCTGCAAATAACTATATTTCCTTCTTGCTTCCAAATACAAGCTGCTCCTCAACGGCCAAATTCACGTTTAGCATTAGATTCCATAACAGAAATAAGAAGCTAAAAGTAAACGAAAAGAAGTCTCAACAACAAGCATAATCCCAAAATAACGTAGCCCCACATGACTGCTACGGGCCCATTTCCATCCAGACCCCTCCTTTTTGTGTGCTTATGTAAATGTCTTTTATACCTTGCAACTGTACTCACATCCACGACTTCTTCAGGAAGTTCATTCCAGACTGTAACCACCCTCTGTGTAAAACAAACAGTCGATTTTGTTTACAATCTCCCTCATCTTATCTAAAAAGTGTGCCGCCAGTCTTGAAATTCCTCCATCGTAGGGAAAAGGCAAGTACCATTAACTCGAGTCCGAAGGGTCCGTTTCTGTGCTGTATGACCTGATGACTGTACAACAAGAATTTTAGACTTAGTTCTTGCTACCAGTTCACAAAATTATGCATAGTCAATTTATAACGCGACGACAGTTATAAAATCCCTACAAACTGAGAGAGAGAAACAGAGAGAGAGAGAGTAAGAGACAGTAAGAGTTTTTTTTTAAAAAGAAGAAAAGACACTGGCGAATCACTATGCAATTTTTCCAATCCGCAGGATGCTAGCTCTCATTCTCAAGACTTCATGTTCTTCTAGCTTCATTGAATTATTTGCCTGAGCACATATTCTTTTCACAGTCACTGACCAGTCAACAAATATTCCCAAGTGCTACGAGAGAAAATTGGATGTCTCCGCGCTTTGAGCAACTTTGCAGTAAAGAGACAGAGCCAGATTCTGTTTAAGAGCGATAGAGACAGATTCTGCATCGGAGAACAGAGACAAAGTCAGTCGCTGGGAGATAGACAGACTCTGCTTCTTCCAGTGCAGTGAAAATTTGTCTCTATATAATTCACACATGCTACCTGTCAGTGAATCATGCGGAAAGGTGTTAGCGGGCTGATATCTGTAACTGTCCACAATTGTACAAACCAATCAACACATTGTTCCTGAATGTGTCTCAATCTGCACAAACATAAGTACGATCCAGTGCTATCTTTTGTTACCTTCCCGACTACTCTGTGCTGTTTCTGATTCCTGATCTAAGAAAGGATGTTCTGGCTATTGAGGGAGTGCCAGGAAAATTACCTGACTGATTCCTCGATGGAAGTAATATATAAAGAAGAAACTGGCTCCATTAGGATTCCATTTACTGGAACGTAGAAGGATATTTGGGGCAGTTATGGAATCTCACACAAATCAGTAAATTCCAAAAAGGATTAGCCAAGGTAGGGGCAGGATAGTGTTCCCAAAGACTCAGGAGTACAGAAAAATGTAACACAGTCTGCGATTATCGAACAGTACTGAATCGTGGAGAAATGTAATCGCCCAGACAGTGGGTGAGCCTTTAGAATTGTCTGCCACAGAATGTGCTTCAGGCCAAAGCAATGATTTTCTTTTTACGAATGAGTGAGAAATGGTTCTTAGGGCGAAAGGGTCCAACGGAGCAAATTGGAACAGAGGACTGAGTTCGACAATCAGTCATGATCCTGTTGGATGACAGAGAGGAGCAGCGTGTCCTCCTGCTATTACCTACGTTTCTACTTTTAAAGCAGTGCCGAGTTGCTAACTGAAGGTTTGTAAGCGATGTGTGGTTTACCCGATTGTAGGAAGGCTAATGCAGACGAAATAGAGAGAGGGTTACCAGCACGACATGACAGAATGATGGGGGTGGGCAATTAGTTTGGAAACCTCTTGGTACATTGTTGTTCAATAGAAACTAACGGAAAGGCAGCAGAGAGATGACGACAAGTTAACAAGGACAGAAGCGACCTCGGGTTCACGACTTTTATGGGCCCGGCGGGTGAGGTAGGTCTGGACGGACAGAATGGCCTCACCTGTGACCATTGCAGAATCAGCACCTCCCTGATAGATCGGGACATACAATTGAGAGGGCTAACCAGAGGGTATGTTCAATCCCTAGCCAGACAGCGGCGAGGGTCGGCCGTTTAAGAGAGGTGTGGCTGTGTGTGTATGTGTGTGTGTGTGCGTGGATGTGTGTGTGTGTGTGTGTGTGTGTGTGTGTGTGTGTGTGTGTGTGTGTGTGTGTGTGTGTGTGTGTGTGTGCGAGCGCACGCGCTCTAGTATCCAATCTCTCCCCACGTCTGAACTTTCAGGATGGACCAATGAGATTCCGAGACAGAGGATGAGACTGATTGACAGACACTGGCCCATTTTGTTTGCCAGTTCGACAGTCAGTAGTGTCACAAGGCTGAAGAAGGCCTCAGTCCCAAGCGAGGCCATGCGCATCTGTGACTGTCATATCTCTCAGCCCACCGTATCTCTCATTTTCCTTTGTCACTCCTGAAAAATGGAGAGCGGCTTTGCAAATCCAACATCACCAACTCCTACATGTGGCAACAATGTGTGCTCTGGGGACATGTGTCTCTTGTCTTCAGTTTGTCTCCCCAGCCAGTCTGCTCTCATCCCAGGCCGTCCATACGTGTTCAGTCGCTACGAACGTAAAGTGAGTTCTGGGATTGGCCAGTATTTATCGAGGCTCACTTGCATAGCACCTCATGATTACCAAAGTGAAGCAATGGGCATGTCTCACCTAAACAGCTAGCAGTGGGAGGTAATTGGGTTAGGAGGAGCACGTACTTGCAACATGAAAGATTTTTGATTTTGCATCTTGTTTTCTGGAGTAAAACGGAGTTGAGATGCGGGCAATTAGGAAGTTGCCACAACACCCAGAAAAAAAAACCTTTAAACTGCTCACATATATTCCAACAAAACGTTGACCCTCACTTGCCCTGTTCTACAGTGTCTCTGCAGTTATCGAAATCAATGTTTGCCATCTATTCATAAGTGGGCTGCCTGTACTCTCGGCTTTGCCATTAAATGTGAATTAGTGCTGGAATATCACAAGAATCATTGCTGGTGCCATAATAATTCAAGAAAAAGCGAGGTTGTTTAT
>NW_025211008.1:0-6904 GCF_004010195.1 Chiloscyllium plagiosum
TAACTTTTCCTCCTGACGTTTTTCACCAATATGCAGTCTCCAGATCGTGCAACGTCCCCTCTGCTGATTGGTGTAGTGTTGCTTTCACTTGATTCGATGCTTGACACAAATGTGTCGAGAGTTTTACACAGTAACACAACATCTCATAATCACAGTGGTCTGTTATCTGTCTTACCTTAGGTCATGGGCCCATTCCTGTAATTGGTGGCCTACCAAACAAAATCTCAAACTGGCTAAGATTAGCTGTTGCCCTCCTGCGAGATCTCATATACATTAGCACAACTTTGCCCATGTCAACCCTAGTTCCTCACAATATTTCGTCCATTTATATGTTTTAGGGGAGCATTTTTTTCTTTCCACTGCCCTACCGCTCGCTGGGTGGTAGGCACAGTGTTGTCTCATGTTTATTCCCAAATAATCACGGATCTGCTACAAGGCATTATTGACAAATGGCGTCGCATTGTCACTACAAAAGGCTTTCAGGGATGTCCCATCTTGAAATTGTTTCAGTTAGAAAAGCCTAGGCACTGGCATCCTGTTTTGACATGGAGAACGCTTCCAACCATTTGGAAAACATGTCAACGATAATCAGACAATATATGTTCCCTCCGCTGGGAGTTGGTTTAAAGAAATCCATCTGTAAATGCTCAAAGTGTCTTTGGGATTAGGGTTGTGCTGTCCGTCTCATCTGTAATCCCCTCCCCACATTATTAGTGGCACAGATAACACATCGTTCACAATATTTCTTTGATTAATGCGTTGTAAAAGTTCAAAGGTTTTTTGGGGTTGGGCGTGTGCTGCCTGACTCATCTCTATTCCCCTCCCCACGTTATTAGTGGCACAGATAACACAAAGTTCATATTATTTCTGGGAGTAATGAGTAAATCCATCAGTGCCATAATACTGTCATACATTNNNGTGCCGAAATACTGTCGTACATCCCCCGTTTTGACACATGGTCCTTACTGTGTGTCAGTCTGGCATAGAATGGAAATAATGATTGTGGTAGACAGGCTTTACCATTAGGGCCACAACACACCCCTTCATGCACACTGCCCTTGTCCACTCACGCTTCTCCTCCAGCTTTGCCTGTGACTGTAATTCCCGTATGTCTGCTGTTGGGGTACAAATCTTTATCAAGCACAAGTCAAACTGATAACTTCGCAGCTGCTGGGCTGCCGTCCTTGTTGCTGTATCTGCCTTCGCATTGCCTAAAGAAATAGAATCGTTATTTTTTGTGGGGGCTTCACATTTACATACAGAAATTAATTTGGGCAGTAGGACCACTTCCAGGAGGTCAGAAATCAGACCACGGTGTGTGATGGGCTTTCCGGTGGAGGTCAAGAAGCCCCTGTGTTTCCATAGGGTTCCAAAGTCATGTAATACTCCGAATGCATATCTGCTGACGGTGTAAATATTCACTGGCCTTCCCTCAGCCAATTTACATGCCTCAGTCAAGACAAATGATGAGAAAGGAATGATCCCACTTTGACTACCTCTTGGGTAGTCACTACAGCATATTCAACACATTTCTGATCTGTCTCCTTCCTCCTGAATGTCGACCCATCCACAAAAGCCTCCATATCCGGATTCTGAATTGGAGAATCCTACAAGTCTGGTCTAGGGCTGCAAATTTCATTAGTTACAGCAACACACTCATGTGGGTGTCCATCTCCTTCTGTGGGGATAAGGCTAGCAGGGTAATGGACGTTACATCTCTTTATTGTAATGTCAGGCGTCTCCAATAAAAGTGTTATAGCTGAGCCAAGTGCTCATGACATGTGTGCTGTATTTTACTCGGAAAGCAGTAAGGATACTGCATGTGGGATCAGTAGGGTTAATTCACCATAACTGACGATATCGCTGGATACTACAACAGCCTTTTCAGATGCGGCCATGGTTTGCAAGCATTTAGGCAATACTGCCACTATAGAGTCTAGTTTAACTGAAAAATAAGCTACTGGCCTCAATCGTTCCCCTATAAGCCTGCAACAAGTCTGATGTCATGCAGCCACGCTTCTCATCTACCGTTTGTACAAAAGGCTTGTTTGGATTCGGAATCCCCAATGTAGGTGTAGTTTATGCTGCTATCAAGCAATCATCTACACACTGCAGAAGTGCTGACCCCAGGGTTAAAACAAAAGTCTCCAGACTCCTGCATAGAGCCTCATTGTATATGGTGAGGGACTCACAGTAACCTTGACAAAGTCATGTGAAGTTATATTTCTCTTTGAATAAAAAAAAACAAATCAGAATTGACTATCTGTGTGTACCAGTGCACTGAAGAAGGTATTTGCTAAATCCACAACAGAGAATCATTTACTGTCCGGTGGAATTTGATCTAATATAGAACAGGGGTTCGGAACATTTGAGGTGCGCGGAACAACAGAGTTATTGCCTGAAAAGGGGGATTCAAAGACTGGAGTAATTCCTGCTATAGCCTCAGGTTTTAACGGGTATTCTGTTCTGCAGCGGTGCCGTAAATCTCTCTCGTAGCACAACTCCTGATGCACCCATTGAGTTCAGGAACCTTCCGATCAACTTTATTGGCGTTGACTCTCTGAACTGGCTGGATTTAATGACTGAATATGATGCCCCTGTGCCTTCTAAAAAAAGTAATTGGTGTACCTTCCACATATAACATAGAGGTAGGCATTGACTTAAAGTCATCGTTGTTATAATGAATTTATTGTCCACACTTCGCAATCGCAGTGCTCAATATGGAGGTGGGACACGTCTCAGGGTCAATAAGGTTAGTAGAAGAGATTAGCATAAGCGAGTCTTCGTTGCCAAACATAAAGGAAAGAGGCTTACCTGTATTTTGTGGGCTGCCGACCTCCAACTCAGTCTTCCCCTGCCAATCACACTGCTGCCTAGCCTCCAGGGCCGAGTGAGCCTGTCTGTGCGGGAACTGTCACGCCCATTGTTGTGCGGGAACTGTCACGCCCATTGCTCCACAAACTAAGCACCCGCCAGATCGACCTCTGCCAGCACTTCTTCTGCAAACCCTTCCTCTTTCACTTCCGCAACCTTTCCCTCTGCCTCTCTCTTTTCCTGCAGCACATCCCTCCAACGGCTGGATGACCATTTGCATCGAAGTCAGCTGAGCTTTATGCACTTGCTGTCCATCTTTAGTTTCCACCTATCCTTCTACTGGGTAAGCAATTTTTCAGCATGTATCGCATGCTGTTTTATCAAATTCAGCTTTCCCGTGTCCCAGGGAATATATGTGTCTTTTGCCTTTTTCACTATTTCGTCCTTCATTCCATCAATGAAGCTGTTCCTCAGGTGTTCCTCATATGCCGTGATTTCTGCCTTTATGTCATCGGGTGGTCTCAGTCCACTATGGGACACTGTCTCACCTTCTCCTTGTTTACACATTTCAGTTTTGGTCATGTCCATTCGCACTGGGAATGCCTCCCTACAGGCGATTGCCAGCGCTGCAACAAAAGTGTTAAAGTCTCCATTTTCTTCTGCTTGTGGGTCGTTTGATCTGGCATAGATATTTACGGCTGCCCAGTTATATTTGATTTTGGTGACATCAGCACAAAGCTTTCATCCCATGAGGCATCTCATCGCATGCAATGTGGGACAAACCTCGGTACAGAACTTCGCCTCTTCTTCAGTGAACTTATTCCCTCCAATCTTACGTGGATCAGGCAACTGACAGAGGCAGGTTCGAAATCTTTAATGGTCCATGGTCGGTGGACCCACACTGGCCACCCTTCAACCATTGGTGCTTGCAGAACTACCTGGTAAGATGATCATACGCCAATACTCTCACCGCCTGACTCATCATCCATCATGGGGTGATCGCGGAGAGACTCTGGATGCCTTCCTGTCGTGGAGTGGGCATGACACTCATCCACAGATTCAATCAATAAGCACATCGACCTGGACCCAATATATCGGCGACTGCAACGGGCAGCTGGGACTGACAACTGGAAGCGGCAGATACAATTCACTGTAAATGCCGAAGGAAAGATCACAGAAGCGCTTCACAGGAGGCTCCCAAGCACTGAGGATGTCACCTAGACAGGGGACGAAACGTCTGCAACACAAATTCCCAGCTCAGCGAACAGAACCACAACAATTAGACTGAAATTTTGCAACAATGGACAGAAGTTTATCCGCTGATCTTTCCTGACTTTCTCAGCCTTGGATGTCTTCAGCACCGTGGATTGAAGATGTATTGATGGTTATTCAAGCTGGTTACTATCCTAACCTTGGTATAGTTGGTGTTTCTGATAAGTCACTCGAGCTGTCTAGTGAAACTGTCGGAACTGAATTGATGCTCATGATATGTAAATTTTGGAAAGGTTCGAATTAACGTTTTCATTTCCAATCAATGATTCATTCCTTAGAAATTATAATTAGCAAATTACGCAATACAAATTGCTCACCGATATGTGAGGATGAAACATTTTGTCCAGCACAGTTTAGATCTCCATACCCTCCGCACTCACCAATCCTTTCGAGTACCACCGTTATGACGTCCAGGCTCCTCCTCAGTCTCAGTGCAACGCCTGAATAAACCATAATTTGTGCATTTTTAAAATTCCGGTACAGTTGTTTCAAGACCCTTCTTACCACGAGACAATTGTAAAATAATTGCACTTGAAATGTTTAACTTGTTCTCTGCACAAAATCTGAAAGATGGGAAAAGAGTGTATGGTTGTCACACCATTGGCTCATAATCTAGAGGCACAGAATAGTTATCTGTTGATATCGGCTTGCCTCATGTCCATTAGAGAAAGCAGTGGGTCATCCTTCCCTGGTCAAGTTTCTGTGTAACTGCCAACCCACAGCACTGTGTTTTACTATTTACTGTCCTGTGGAGCAACTGAACACTCATTTCAAGTAAGGCATAAGATGCTGGCCTGACCAGGTCTGCACACATCCCGTGAGGGCAGATCAAAAGGAAAGATACCTCCCTTCCTCTGCCTCTCTCTTAAATTCCTGCTGCTGATTTCCATTCAGGTAGGTGGCCATTCAGTGTTTTAGATGGATTCTTTGTGATTGAGTCTCTCGCTGAGAGTGATATCCATCTCGATAGGCACCTCCTGTGCTGGCTTTATTGATACTGACCTACAGATGTAAGGATGTTTTACTTTTTAATCAGTGACAGTGCATCGTAAATTAATAGTTTCCTATTTCACACAAAAGAAACGGAGCCAGCTAAGTGAGAGAAAGGAATTATTGCGATCAAACCTGAGAGTGCTGTTGAGGCACTATTTGGGGCATTGTCGGCAGATTTTCTCTCCTTTATAAGGTGTGAGCTCCTTACTTCAGGAGAATGAACATGGGTTCCACCAGATTAATCTCTGTGATGATAGCACCACGAGGAGTGAGTGAAAGTTGATCGGGAGCGTTGTGAGAGAATACGAGGTGATTGCATTGAACACTGAGTAGGATCGACAATCACTCCTGATATTCTAAACAGACAATGAGAAGGTCGTAGTTTCCATGACTAATATTTCACTCAGGATGCATGATGCTGGATAGTTTAAGTGCCTGGGAGGTTACGCCCTCCCACCCGAACTTGCACTCTCCACGGTGATTGACAGAGACAGAGACGTCCAGGTTTTGAATAAACTCTCTCCACATTAATACATTGCAGTGGATGTGTGATCCTGCACTGAATATCATATTATCCACCTCCCTGACAGCAGACACAGTACCTACATTCTAAAACAGTTAACTGTTCCCTCCAGCTACTGACATTGATGAAGGACATGAATCCACCTTCTCAGAGATGCAAGGTGCCTCCTTGAGGTTTAAACCATAAGCCGATAAGACATAGGAGCAGACATTAGGCCAGTTAGTCCATCGAGTCTGCCCACCATTCAATCATCGCTGACAGTTTTCTCTGACCCATTCTCCGACCTTCTCTTTGTAACCATTGATCCCCTGGATAACCAATACTTACCTACCTCCTTCTCAAATATTATCAATGACCTGGCCCCACTGCCTTCTGTGGCAATAAATTTCAAAAATTCGCGATTCTCTGGTTAAAGACGTTTCTCCCTTTCACTGTTCTAAAGGGTGCTCCCTTTCATCTAAGGCTGTGCTGTCTAGTCCTCGTCCAATGGAAACATCTATCAACATCTACTCTATCCAGGTTATTCAGTACTTTGCATGCTTCTGTTACAATTCCTTTCATTCTTCAAAACTTTATTGAGTATAGACCCAGACTCCTCAAACATGCCTCATACGATAATCTTTTCATTCCTAAGACCATTCTCATGAAGATCCTGTGAACACACTCCAGGGCCAGTGCATCCTTCCTGAGATATGCGGTTCAAAATTACGCACAATTCTCCAAATGTGGTCTGACCAGAGCCGAATACAACCTCTTTTATATTCAGTTCCTCTCGTAATAAATGTCATCAATAATAAATGCAATACACTCCTAACTACTGCCTCAATCTGCAAGCTTACCTTGAGAGAACCCTGCTCTAGAACTACCAAGTCCATTGAACTTCAGCTTTCTGAACGTTCTCCCAATTTAGAAAATAGACCATGCCTCTATTCTTTGTGCCAAAGTTCACGACTTCACACTTTCCAACACCGGAATGCATTTGCCAATCTCTTTACATGTTGAAATCCTTCTTCAGCCTCTCCGCCTCCTCAACACGACCTGTCCATTAGCCTATCTTTTCATCATCTGCAAACATGGCCAAAGTGCTTTCGATTCCCTCATCTAGGTTGTTAACGTAACGAGTAAAAAGTTACCATTCCAACACTGAGCCTTGTGGAACACCACTTGTCATCGTCTGCCAGCATGATAACGACAACTTCATCCCCACTCTCTGCTTTCTGCCAGACAGCTAAGCTTCTATCAATGCCACTACCTTGCCTCTAACAAAAATCCAAAAGTCTCCTGTCATTGCTGTTGCACTGC
>NW_025211008.1:7426-21342 GCF_004010195.1 Chiloscyllium plagiosum
GCCACTACTTTGCCTCTCACAAAAATCCAAAAGTCTCCTGTCATTGCTGTTGCACTGCCTTTCCTGTTCGACCCTTCTCCCAGTCAATTATACCCAGCTCCTCCCTCATGTCTCTGTAATCGTACTCAGACGTCTCCTTTGTGACACCTTGTCAAAGGTCTTCTTGAGATCCAGGTGCATAACTATTATGATTGCAGTGCTTGGTCAAGCCTGCTTATTTCTTATTCAAAGAATACCAATAGGTTTATCACGCATGAACTTCCCTTGATGAAACAATAGTGACTTTGCAATGTTTTACCAAATACTTCCAAGTATTCCGAAATCTCATCCTTCAGAATGGATTCCAGGATATTACCTATGATCGAGGTTAAGCTATTCATTGTGGAGTTTTTGTATTTTTCCTTACTCCCTTGTTAAAAAGGGGTGTCACGTTAGTGTGTTTCCAGTGCTCTGGGATCGTTCCTTACTTAACTGGTTCCTGAAAGATAAACACGATCGCCTCCACTCCCTCTTCAGCTATCTCCCTTATAACACAGGGGTGTGGTCTATCTGGTCAAGGTTATTTAACCACCTTCGTGTTATTCAATGTTTCCTGGCATGTTCTCAATAGTCGTGGCCATCATACTCAGCTCTTGCCCCTCAATCTCTTGAATATTATAGGAATTACTCGTGTCTTCCACCGTGAAAGCTGATGCAAAGTATTTATTCAGTTCTTTGACCATTTTCTCGTTCCCCACTGCTATCTCTCCAGTATCATTTTCCAGTAGTCCATTGTTCACTTTTGCCGCTCTTTTGTACTTTATATATCGAAAGAAACTGTTACAGTCTTCTTTTACATTACTGGCGATCTTACACCCATATTTCATAATCTCCCTCCTTATTTTATTTTGTTTGTCCTCTGGTTTTCTTTATAAGTTTCCCAACCCTCTGGTTTCCCACTGCACTTTGCCACATTATATCCTTTATCTTTTGCTTTTATGCTATACCTGACTTCCCTAGTCAGCCACGGTTGCCGCATTCTCACCGTACCATGCCTCTTTTGCCTCGGGATCAATCTCTGCTATATCCTGAATTACTCCAAAAATGTCCTGTCACTGCTGTTGCAATATCTTTCCTGCTGGGCCCGTCTCCCAGTCAATTATACCCAGCTCCTCCCTCATGTCTCTGTAATTGTCTTTATTCAGCTGTAATACCGTTACTTCTGATTCTAACTTCTCCACCTGAAATTGCAGAGTAAATTCAATCATATTATGATCATTGCCTCCTATGATTTCCTTCGCTTTAAGCTCCCCTCATCTACACTGCCGACACAAGCTGCTCCAAGAAGCCATCTCATAGACATTCCACAAATTCCTTTTCTTGTGAAGCACTACCAACCTGAAATCCCAGTCCACCTGCATAATGAAATTTTGCATGATCACTCTAAGATCCTGCAAATCTTTCCAGCTCCTGGTGTATCTTGCACCCCAGCTCCCTGTGCATAACTCCAACTGCATTTTTTTCACCTTTTAGGTTCCTCAATTCTACCGACACAGATTCTACACCATCTGACCTTACTTCATTTCTTATTATTGATCATTGACTCAGTTCCATTCTTAATAATGAGACAACTCTATCTCTCTGCCCACCTGCCTATGATTTCGGCAGGATGAATATCCTTGCATATTCAGCTCCCAATCTTGATCCTTATGCAGCAATATCACTGTAAAGCCCACTATGTCGTACCTGCTAATTTGTACATGAGTCACAAGCGTGTTTACCTAATTCCTTATACTGCATGAATTCTGATGTAGGAGTTCAATCCTGTATTACCCGTCACTCTTCTTCTTACTATTTGTTTGTCCAGTCGTTGGTACCTACAAGGACCCTGTTCACTGGATCATTTCCCTCCCGCTCAAAGATCTCCAAACCAGATGAGATATCCCAAACCCGAGCACCAGGTAGACAACCCAAGCTTCAGGACTTTCAATCCCGATCACGGAGAACAGTACCTATACTATCACCATTTTTCCATCATTGGGCTGCATGGTGACACAGCAATGCTGCCTCACAGTGCTGGGGACTCGGATTCAATTCCAATCTCTGGGCCCTATCTGCATGGACTTTGTACATTCTTCCTGTGTCTGAACTGGGAACATTAACTCTTTTCTCTCTCCACAGTACGTCTCTGTGTTTGCTTCCGATTTCTACTATCTAGAGTATGTTTGCTTTTGTTCGATGGAGAAATGAAGCAAAGGTGACAGGCTTTTGTAAAAGCAGCCGTTTTTCGCGGGTTCCTCTGATGCGTTTAGGAATCTTGCCCGGCAACTTGTCTGAGTGCAATGTCCCTGGATGTCCATTCCATCTCTCTCAGTTCCTTCAGTCCATCGTCACTACTTCCTTGTGCCAGCCCTGGGACTCCCCACACCCCATTGCCTGGCACTGGATATTCCCTTCACAGGACTGTGCACACAATGGCACTGGGCACTTTCTGACCCGCTGGAGATACTGGGTAAAGACGCTGCCATTAAAAGGAACATAATAACTAGAATCCAATTGAAAGCAAAGCTGAGTAAACAGGTTGAATGACATCTATCTGCTCTGACATTTCCTAATCTTCTGTTTTTCTTCGTTCATCTGCAAACAGATGATCAATATGTATGCCTTATCAAATAGTTTGTTGGCGGGGATAGATATCAGATCCTCTGGTCATTGGACTGATTCAGTGGTCTCACTTTCCTGACATCACATTTAAAGTTTTTTTTTAATTATCAAGTATATCCACTTCAAAGAAAATGCCTTGGTGGAGTTGTGCTGAAAGGATATTTGAATTTTGTAGACATTAGAATATGTCATGTGTGAGTGAGATTAGAAATAGGAAGATAGCACAATTCAATACTCTGCCAAAGAGCTGTTAGGAGAGGCAGGACTTCTGATATGTGGATCATTGGGATTCCCGGGTCGATGGGACCTCCACACAAGAAGGACGGGTTGAACCTAATCTGGCAGCAATCTCCAACATGTGAATCATTGGGATTCCCGGATGGGTAGGACCGACACAAGAAGGATAGGACAGACCTGAACTGGCAGCAATCTCCTGGCAGGCAGGTTTGCTATTGTCCCTTAGGAGGGTTTAAACTAGTGAGTGGCGGCGGTGGGAAGGTGTGGTGAGGTGGGGGGCGGGGGAAGGGGTATGGGGAACGACAGCAATACGTCCACAGGAATAGTGACTGAGGAGGAGTTGTAGATTAATATTAGTACAGCTAAGACCAACTGCAAGCAGGCAGAGGTACTAAACACAGTGGACCTGGCAGTCTGAAGTGTGCTGATGTTAATGTGAGACTCTGTTTGTTTGAACAGAATATTTCGAGATCGCTGCATGTCAGAAAACAGGAAGAGATAATAGTTAATTGTTTGATGTGTCCTTCAGTAGATTAGCCTGTCTCTCCAGGCACCTAAAGTGTTTATTGTGGGTCAGAGAAATTCAGAATTAATACAGCACAGAGGAGGCCAATCAGCCCACCATGCGTCCACGAGCTCTCCAACTTGACAACTTGAAAATAAAGAGAATGACCGGAGATAGGCTGAGAGGGATAGAGAGGAATAAACAGAGAGAAAGAAAGTGAAGTGAGATAACCAGAGTGGCGAGAAAACTGAGCAACAGAATGAGTGAGAGTAACGGATGTCAGACGATTGAAAAGTAATCAGGAGGCAGCATGAGGAGAAATACACAGAAAATCATTTCAAAACTCCTAGAGACTGCAAACGCTTTGTCTGGTGCCATACCCTGTGATACTGGCTGTCATCCCAGATCATTTATCGCCAATGGTATCACAGAGTTGCGTTGCTGACAGCTAATCAGAATACTATAGACCAATAGATTGGCTCCAGAGAGAAGGTGGATGAATTTAAATATTCTGAGCCAACATCAACTTGTAACCCCTCTTGACACTGTGTGAGAGACAGGGCGAGAGAATCTCAGTGATGGGGATTACTGACAGACGAGAAATTAGGATCTCAGTTGCTTGTCAAATAATGATTGACAAAGTTTGCACATCACTTCCATGGTTTTGTAATTCACTTTTCAATTTATATAGCACCACATAGTAAGTGTATTTTAACAACATTGTCTCTTTGTAGTTTTCATATTTTGGTATGTACAGAAAAGTTTATTTTGTCCCTGTCTTTTGTGTTGAATAAATCAATTTTATGACGGAGGAAGCAAAGACCTGTTCCAATGGGACAGTCATAATCTGAACCGTGCTGGGACCAGAGTCTGAGTGAATCCTAACTTGGACTGTAGAACATAGATTTAAACTGATTAGGAGTGTGTGTGCGCGCGGGGTGGGGACTCAGTTACAGGGTTTAATTAGAAAAGCTGAATTAAAAGATGAGGTAAGAGGACAGAACTCAGGAGAGGTTATTAAAATCTCCAGCACAGACACAAATAGGATAGAGTATCTGGAAATGTTTGACAATCAAACGTCAAGCAAATTGGTCAAATGAATTGCACGACAGGAGGTACAGATAATACAGGACTGAGCATGTTATATCCGAATGCATGCTGTACAAGGAATAAGGTAAATTAGCTTGTGGCACAGATTGAAATCGGCCGGTATGAGGTGATGGGCATCACGGAGAAGTGGCTGCAAGGGGATCAGAATATTTAAGGACATTTATCCTATTGAAAAGATAGGCAGGTGGGCAGAGGGAGTGAATATGCATTATTAGTAAGAAATGAAAATAAATCAATAGTAAGAAAGGAAGTAAGGTCAGATAGTGTAGAATCTGTGTGGGTGGAACTGAGGAACCATAAAGGTAAGCCAACGACATTTGGAGTCTTGTACAGGGCTCCAAAAATAGTCAGGAGCTGGGGCAGAAGATACACCAGGAGATAGAAAAGATGTGTAGAAAAGGCAACGTTCAGTGATCGTGGGTGATTTCTATATGCAGGCCGACTGGGAAAATCAGGTTGGTAGTGGATCACAAGATAAGAAATTACAGGAATGCCTACAAGATGTCTTTTTTTTTGCAGAAGGTTGTGGTAGAGCCCACTCGGGACAGATGATACTGGATCTAATGACGCAGGCTAGATTAGGGAGCTGAAGGTAAAGGGAAATTTCGGAAGCAGTGATCAGAACATGGTTGAATGTATTCTGCAATTTGAGAGAGAGAAGATAGAATCAGAGGTAACAGTATTTCAGCTGAATAAAGGCAACTACTGAGGCATAAAGGAGAAGCTGCGTAGGATTGACTGGGAGAGGGGTCGAGCAGGAAAGGCAGGGGAACAGCAATGGCAGGAGATTCCAAGGTTAATTCAGGAGACACTGAAGAGAGTCTTGCTGAGGAATAGAGGCATGGTACAGGGAGGATGAGGCAACCAGGGCTGACAAGGAAAGTCAGGGATTGCATAGAGGAGAAAGTGAGGTCTGCAGATGCTGGAGATCAGAGCTGAAAATGTGTTGCTGGAAAAGCGCAGCAGGCCAGGCAGCATCCAGGGAACAGGAGAATCGACGTTTCGGGCATAAGCTCATTCCTGAAGAAGGGCTTATGCCCGAAACGTCGATTCTCCTGTTCCCTGGATGCTGCCTGATCTGCAGGGATTGCATAGAAGCAAATGAACAAGCATATAATGTGGTGAATGTCAGTGGGACACTAGAGAATTGGGAGACTTGCAAAGATCAACAGAAGGTAAGAAAAAAAGGAGACAGAATATTAAATGTATGGGAAGCTAACCAGTAATATAAAGGAGTCTGTAAGAGGTTAATTAGATATATAAAGTGCAAAAGAGAAGTAAAAGTGAATATGGGCCACTGGAAAATGATGTTGGAGAGACAGTAGTGGGAAACAAAGAAACGAATGAGGAACTTCGCATTAGTCTTCATGATGTAAGACATGAGTAATTTCCCAAAAATTGAACAGTGAGAGGGCAGAGCTGAGTATGGTGGCTATCATCAAGAAGAACATGTTAGAAAACTGTATGGCCCGAATGTGGATAAATAATCTGGACCAGGTGGACTACACCCCAGCATTGTAAGAGAGATAGCTGAAGAGGTAGTGCAAGCGTAACTGGTAATCTTTCAGGAATGACTAAAATCAGGAAAGGGCCAGATGGCTGGAAAATGTCTAACATGACACGCCGTTTAATAAGGGAGTTAGGCAAAAGAAGGAAAATTACAGCCTGATTAGCCTAACCTTAGTTGTGGGTAACATCCTGGAATCCATCTGAAGGATGGGATTTCTGATTCTTGGAGGTCTTTGGTAAAGTAGGACAGGGTCAGCATGGTTTTATCAAGAGGAGATCTGGCTTGACAAACCTGCTAGACTACATTGAGGGAGTAACGAGCAGATTAGACCAAGGAGAACCAATAGATGTTATCCACTTGTTCCTCAAGAATCCTTTGACAAGGTGCCACACAGAAGGCTACTGAGAAATATAAGGGCCCATGGTGTTAGAGGCAAGCTGCTAGCATGGATAGAAGCATGGATGTCTGACAGAGAGTAGGGATAAAAGGGTCCTTGTCAGGATGGCAGGCAGGGACAAGTGGTGTTCCACAATTCTCAGTGTTGAGACCACAACTATTCATTTTGTGCATTAATGATTTACATGGAGGAACTGAGGGGATTCTAGTTAAGTTTTCAAACAGTGCAAAAATAGATAGAGGGACATGTAGTATTGAAGAGGTATTTCGGCTGCAGGGGGGTGCTCTAGCACATCTCCTCAACTTTCCACACCTCCGCCCTTGCACTTAGTCCTTCCAACTACAACAAGGATAGAACCCCTCTGGTGCTCACCTTCCATCCCATCAACCTCAAGATACAACGCATCATCCTCTGACATTTCCACCACTTAGAGTCAGACTCCACCATCTGAGATTTACTTCCCTCCCGACCCCTATCAGCAGTCTGGAGAGACTATTCCCTTCACAACTCCCTCGTGAGGTTCATGCTCCCTACCCCCACCAAGCCACCTTCCACTCCTGACACCTTCTTTGCCACTACAAGAGTTATGAAACCTGTGTCAACACCTCTCTCCTCACCTCCATCAAGGCCCCAAAGTATCTTTCTACATCAGGTAAAGAACATCCTATGCATCCAAATACTTCACCTACTCTGTCCATTGCTCCTGGTCTCCTCTCCATTGGGGAGACAGGACATCAACTTCCAGAACTGTTCAGGGTACACTCAGACACACACACACCCAACAACCCCATTTCCCTGTGCTTGAATACTTCAACTCTCCCTCCCACTGCACCAAGGACATGCAAGTTTTTGTCATCCTCCACTGCCAAATTCTAGCCAGCAGTCGTCTGGAGGAAGAATGCATCATCTTCCGCCTTGGGACCCTCTAACCATACGGTATCAAGGGCAATTTCACCAGTTTCCTCAACTCCCTTCCCACCAGCTTATCCCAGAACTAACCCTTCAACTCAGCAACACCCTGCTTAACTGAACTACCTGTCCATCTTCATTCCCATCTATCCACTCCACCTTCCACTGTGACCTATCACTATCACCACCCTCCTTCAACTAGCTATCGCCTTCCAAGCTAATTTCCTCCCATCCCCAGCCCCTCTCATTTATCTCTCTGTCCCAGTTCACCAACCCCACCTCATTCCTGATGAAGACTTTATGCCTGAAACGTCGAATCTCCTGCTCCTCGGATGTTGCCTGACTGGCTGTGCATTTGTAGCACCACACATTTTGCCTCTGATCTCCAGCATCTGCGGTCTTCAGTTTCTCCTGCTGAAGGATTTTCACAGGCTGGGGGAGTGAGCAAAGAAGTGGCAGATAGAGTATAACGTGGGAAAGTGTGGCGTCATGCACTTTGCCAGAAAGAATATAGGCACGGACTATTTTCTAAATAGCGAGCAAGTTCAGAAGTCTGAAGTGCAAAAATACCAGGTAGTTCTAGTCCAGGAATCTCGAAAGGTAAACTTGCATGTTGTCAGTAGTAATGAAGACAAATACAATTATGTGATTTATTTCAAGAGGGCTTGAATATAAATGCAGGGATGTACTTCTGAAGCGCTATAAGGCTTTGGTCAGGGCACATCTAGTTGATTGATCACAGTTTTGGGTCCCATATCTCAGGAAGGATGTATTAGCCCTTGAACCTTTTTCCAAGGAGATTCACGAGAATCGTCCCAGGAATGAAAAGCTTAACATAGGAAGAACATCTGAGGGCTCTGGATCTATATTTAATAGAATTCAGAAAGATACTGGGAGGTCTAATTGAAACTTACAGAATACTCAATGACCTGGACAGAGTTGATATTGGAAATTAATTTCCAGTGGTAGGAGACACTAGGTCCCGAGGGGACAGTGTAAAGAGGAGACCTTTTCGAACAAAGGCAAGGAGGAACCTCATCAGTAAGAGAGTGGTGAATCTATGGAAATCATTGCTACAGAAGGTTGTCGAGGCAAGGTCATTGAGTATATTTAAAATTGACACAGATAGGTTCTTGATTGCAAAGTGGATCAAGGGTTACATAAAGAAAGCGGGAGAATGGAGATGAGAAGTTTAACAGCCATCATTGAATGGCGGAGCAGGTTCAATGCGCTGAATAGCCAAATTTCTGCTCCAATGTCTTCTGCTTGCTTGGCTCATATTGGGTCTCCTCATTCCTCATTGGATATGCACCCTGGAACTTGATCTTCATATGATTTATAAAGAGTAACACTCCAATACAGATGACTGGGAAATACCATGTTCCCTTCTCCAGTCTCAGCAGCCATGTCTCCAATATTATAATCACACTGCAATTGAAATCCAGTGAATGATACTTAATCACAGTTGATTACCATCGACAACATTAACAGCAAGACCCTCGCCAGCCCTCTCTGATCCTCGAATAACCATTTGAGTTGTGTCACACATCATATTCTCTGTTAACATATCCATGCCATTTGTCTGCTATAACTCATGTTTTTGTACGCACATTTTCCTGTCTATTTATGGACTAGAAAAGTTCCCTCCATATTTTACTTGCAGTATAATCACTGATCAGAAGTTACGACTTTATGTTTCCATTTATAAACGGAGAAACCTGTTTATATTCTGACAATCCTTTGACATTACTCCCATATCCAAGGTAGATTGAATGATTACATCAAATCAAGCTTCCATTTCCAATATTCCTTCCTTAGTCACCCCCATATATCTCATCCCAAATGTGTAAATTTTAAACGTAGTTTTGATTTTTAATAAAATGATTATTGAAATGAAAGAGGTTAACTGGAGCTATTTGTTCAGTGACTGTGATTAAGGTCAATCTCTGGATACTAATTATCCCAGTGGAGAGTTTCCATAATTGAACGATGAATGAGCTCTGTAAGTGTGTTATCCCATAGTATGAGTAGGAGCATCACTGACAGCACTAACAGGGATCATCAGCTCGAGAGAGAGGGGGTGAAGAGATCAGAATCTGAGAACATTAGACTGGAACGTTACAATAATTGTTCAAAATCTAAGGATCTAGGATTGGATTGTTCCACAATGGATCAGAATCAGAGAACATTAGACTGGGATGTTCCAACAATGGGCAGGAGTTTATACTCTGGTCTTTACAGGCTTTCCCAGCCTAGGATAACATTAACATCGCGGATCCTGGATATCCTTTGGATTATTCAAGGTGGTTACTATCCCATCCTCGCGATAGTTGGTGTTCCTGGTAAGTCATTATATTTGTTTACTAAACCGGGTTGATCTGAATTTCTGCTCATGATATATAAATTTTGGGAAGTGGAAGTCAATGTCTACAGTTCCAAACAAAAAATCCTTTCCTTATAAATAATAACTAACAAACTACTATTTATAAATTACTCACTGATATGCGAGACAGAACCAAACTTTTCTCAAACTCCATAATTCATTTTGTCCTTCACAGATATACATCTCCATGTCCTCCCCACCCACCCATTGTGTCCAAAACCACCATCATGATATCCCAGTCTCGTCCTCAGTCTGTGTGCAACTTCTGAATCAACCATGATTTGTGACTTTGTACAATCCGGATGCAACAGTTTTAAGTTCCTTCTAACCACATGTCCGTTACTAAATAATTGCACTTGAGGATGTATAACTTGCTCTCCGCACATACGGAAAGACAGTTTATGATGGTCAAGCCATTGACTCATAATTTAGAACCACAGAATATCTCATGAAGGAAATTGGTGGAATTTAAAAGCAACCATTATCATTTGGTATAAAAACCCATCTGCTTGCCTCATGTCCTTTAGGGAAGTCAATGTGTCATGCTTCCCTCGTCAGGTTTCCGTGTGACTTCTGTGATGAACATATGGGTGTACTGAAACGTTAAGAGAATTAAAAGCCAGCAATAACTACCTGACAGCACCAAGTTTTCTGAAAAATAGATAAAATGCAAACTTTGGTTGAAAAACTCGATTTCCTCATTGTCTCGAGCCAAAAACAAACTCAGCAAATTATACACCAAAACACCCACCTGTAATCAAGTATGAATTTAGTATATTAACAATCATAAAGGCCAATGACGCAATCCAATTGTTTGGGGGTACAAGACCGTGGAAAATTGAACAGTTGTGACGAGAACTACCAAGCTACTAGCCTGAAAAATAGCTCTCTTAAGGGTACCTTTATTGATTAGCAACTGGTGAAGCAGAATCCCCATGAAGAAAAGAAAGCAGGAATATGGAGAAGGACCGAAAGCTTCCTGGTTTTGAGGGTAGAAGGTTTGCTTTGTTAAACTTCATTCGCCGTCTTATCAGACTAATATTGTGGAGGGGGGAGGTAAGAGATAGGTTGGAGGAAGAAGTTGTAAACAGTCGTTCGTTTATTACTCTGTTATACTTTCAGAAATAAAGTTGTTAATTTTCGCTTTTAATAGTTTTGGACTCTGCAATTATCACATATTACTGCATGGGATAAGTGTTATTTTTTGTTTCTGGTTTTAATTAAGCAGGAGGCTTGCTCCTGTGTTGTAACACTACAAACCCCCAGCAATGTGTTTTACTCTTTACTGTCCTGTGGAGCAGCTGAACCAGCCACTGAGTTCAAGATCAGCATAACATGCTGGCCTCACCAGGGCTGCATACATTCTGTGAGAGAAGATCAAAAGTAAAGATAGCTTCCTTCCTCTGTCTCTTTCCCGTTTTCCTACAGCTCATTTCTATTCAGGTAAGTGATCATCCCCTATTTTGGGTGTATTCAATCTAATTGAAGTTCTCCCCGAGACTGTTGCATATCTCCATAGGCATCGCTGGTGCTAGCTTTATTGATGCTGATGTACGGATGTAAGGAACTTATGAATTCCATGTCAGACGTAGTGCATAGAGAAGAAATGGCTTTTTGTGGCACAGGAAAGAAATGGCAATGTCTAAGTGAGAGAAAAGGATTATTGCAATCATCCCTGACAGTGTTTTTGAGGCAGTATTTGGGGTACTGTGGATAGACTTTCTCTGAAGTTTCACAAGACTAATCCCTGAGATAATGGCACCATGAGCAGTGAGTGAAGCTCAGTGAGAGAATAAGAGGTGATTGCATTGTACCTTAAGGAAGATAGACAATCACTCATGATGTTCTAAACTGGCACTGATACAGAGATGAATTCCATGGCATTTTTGCCACTCGGGTTACATGATTCTCGATAGTTTAAGATCCTCTGCGAATGTTCTACCCAACCAACCCCACTTCCTATTTTGATTGAGACAGAGAGAGAAAGAGAGAGAGAGGTTTAAGCTTTTGAATAAACTCTCCAAATATTAATACAGTTCAATTTGTGTGCGATCCTGCAATGAACGTCATGTTATCCATAATCCCGACAGCAGCCTCAAGACCATCATTATAAAAGAGGTAACTCTTCCCAGAAACATCTGACCTCCATGAAGAACATGGACGTGTCTTCTCGGAGATGGAAGTTGCCTCCTTGAGACTTGACACAAAACATTTAGCTTCCCTCCTCACTGCCAGCAAATCGTGTTAAAGTAGCACACGTTCTACAAATAGTGGAGCCAAGATAAATACCATAGACCCTTATCAGTGCGGTCTCGGTTTCATTGGTTTGTCATGTTGGACGATCAATGACACCCTCCTGTTCCTGTATAAGTGTTTCGTGGGGCTGAATAGCTTCCTCCTGGTCTCATGGAACAGGTTTAAGGGTCTGATTGGGCTCTGCCTGTTCCTGTTTAACAGCTCAATGAACTGACAGATCCATTTTCTTCCGATGGAACAGGCAGGAAGATTGAATGGGCTGTCCCTATTCTTGTTCAGAATGGCTTCCACATATCGGTGTGTAACCAGCTTGAGATGGTGAGTGAGCTCCTCGTTTAACCGTAGAAACGTGCAGTGTCTAGCCGTGCTGTTACATGAATGTCACAGACACTTTCACAGCTCAAACCGAAATGTTGCCCCCGTCTTGCTGCACATGGACACAGAATGGTTGATGAGGGACAAAATGTTCTGAGCATTTTGTCTTATGATGGGGATCTTATGATGGGGAAAAAACATTGATGGAGCAGCTGAAGATGTTTGTGCTGGGGAGGTTAACCTGAGTATCTTCTCTAGAGATGTCCCGGAACTGAGAGGACTGTTGGCCACTGACTACAAGCATCTTTCTTCGTGCTCTGAAAGACCCAGAGAAGTGGTGGTTACACTAGATTTTCATTCAGCTCAAGTAAGTAGGCGGCCCCGATACCATCCTCAGTCAAATACTGCCTTGATATCAAAGACATTCACTCTTTTCTGAGCCCCTGTGTTCACCTCTTTTTCACATCAAAGGTGACGTTGTATGTGTAGGAAGTGTTTTCCTCTCACAGAGGGTAATCACTGTCAGAAATTATCTGGGCTAGAGAGTTATTGGAGCTACATCACTGAAAGTATTTAAGGAGGATGTAGATGAATTCTTGACCTGTCAGAGAGCTAAGGGGTGTGAAGAATTGGCATTAAAGAGGAGTTAAAGTCAACAGTAGATCATCCATGATTGTATACAATGGCTTGATCGTCCGAATTACCGATCCTGTTCCTTATGTCCTCAAATTCTGTAATTACAAAGTTATTGGTTGAAAATTTCCTGAACGTTCTGTTATTGAATGTTGCAATTAAGGAGAGTAAAGTATTTTTATGAGTTATCTCTGGGTGAGGTATGGGGGCTGTATTCACAGGAAATCTGGGTCTATGATATGACCAACAAATAAAGCACTAGTTGCAGAGGAGACACTCTGTAAAGAGACCAGAGGCACCTTTCGAACCCAGCCTCTATTTCCCAATAACTTTTTCCAGCCTTAGAAACAGAACAGATGATGTCAAGCGCCGAGATGCAGTGGCAGAGACCGCGATCAATTCCTCTCATTTGATTCCTTTGAAAACCAGGTCCGTACCTTAAGTGAGCATGATGACGAACTCGAGAACAGGGGTAGGATGAAGAATGTTCACATCCTCGGTTTGCTGGACTGGACGGAAGGTGGTCAACGGGTGAGCTTATTGAGAACTGGCTGCTGTGATTCCTTCACTTCAAAACTGAAAAGGGACAGGTGAAGACTGAGACAGTTCATCGGGTTACGGTGCGCAGGTTAGACTCAGACCAGCGCCTTCGCCCTGTCCTTGTGTGGTTACATAGTTATGGGATAAACAAAGATTGATGGAATTTCCAAAACACAGGGGACAGATCCGAAGGCTTTAATTCACGAGGGATCCAGGATTATGATCTTTCTGGACTTTTCAACGGTGGTGACTCAGGACAGAAAATCCTTTGATGACATCAAGAGAAGAGTAAGGGAACTCAGGATTCAGTATTTCTTACGGTACCCAGGGAACTCAGGATTCAGTATTTCTTACGGTACCCAGCGGTACTCCGTATTGCTTTCAATGGATCCATACACTCGTGTGACACTCCAGAGAAAGTGAAAACTTTGTGACGTTTTAAAGTAGATGGATGTTTAGATAATCATGTTTCTCTCTT
>NW_025211009.1:0-932 GCF_004010195.1 Chiloscyllium plagiosum
TAAATTAACTAAGCTTGTAAGACATGACCTGCCTTGCACAAAGGCATGCAGACTGGCCATGCTTTCCCAAATGGCAACAATCCTTCCAATATGAATTCTTTCCAATAGCTTCCCAACCACCAACGTGAGACGCACTGGTCTATAATTTCTTGGATAATCCCAATTTCCCTTCTAGTCACCAGTCCTCTGGGACCTCTCCCATGGCGAGTGAGTATACAAAGGTCTTGGTCCAAGCCCCAGCAATCCCCTCTCTTGACTCTTTCAATAAACTGTGGTAGTTAACATTTGGACCGAGGGACCTAACCACCTTAATGCTCTTCAAGACACACAACAACACTTCTTTCTTTGCTCCCATGGCAATGTGAGTGGCTGAGCCCTGCTCAAAGACAGAAAGGGAGGTGATCTGCTGCGGCCCCATTGAGGTCATGGTAAGCTCCTCAAACTGGTTGGGAGCTCAGTACTGGATGGTGTAATGATACTATGGCTCGGAGAGCTGTATATTGTTCTGGGTTTTTATTTGAAGAAAATTGGAGTGGGACGTTTTGAGCAGCTTGTGAGGCCTTGGGTTTTCTTTAATTTAGACCAACAGAAGCAGCCTGAATGGTTGGGGTCAGGCTCCCGTGGAACCGAGATGTTTAGGTTTACTTTTCAGTCACAGTTGCTGGGGTCTTGAAGCTGGGTTTGGAAGCTGCAGTACATCTCTCCGTGCTGCTCTCTCTCTCTCTGAGTTTTCTCTTGGTGTTTTATCTCCTGGGTTGGAGGTTGTCATGTGAGACAATTGGTTTTCTGAATTTGCTTTTGTTCAGCATGTGTTTATGGGAACTTACGATATTGGAAGAGTTAATTATTGTAGTTAATGTTCTGGATCAGTGGTGCTGGAAGAGCACAGCAGTTCAGGCAGCATCCAACGAGCAGTGAAATCGACGTTTCGG
>NW_025211009.1:1758-3343 GCF_004010195.1 Chiloscyllium plagiosum
CAAACTTCCAGCTCAGCATTGTCCCCATGCCTTGTCCGCACTTGTCCGACCTGCCTATCTCCTTTTCCACTTATCCACTCCACCCTCTCCTCCCTGACCTTTCACCTTCATCTCCTCCCCCACTCACCCATTGTACTCTATGCTACTCTCTCCCCACCCCCATCTTCTCCTAGCTTATCTCTCCACGCTTCAGGCTCACTGCCTTTATTCCTGATGAAGGGCTTTTGCCCAAACGTCGATTTCGCTGCTCATTGGATGCTGCCTGAACTGCTGTGCTCTTCCAGCACCCACTAATCCAGAATCTGGTTTCCAGCATCTGCAGTCATTGTTGTTACTACATTGTAGTTAATGTATCTATTGTTAAGCATTTTGATAGAGTTACAATTAAGCCAATTCTTATCGTGTTATTTTGTCTATATTTTAGTTTTTGTGTAAAGATTAAGTGCGTTTTGCTGAACATTGAGTAGTGTGACCAATCGAAATGCGACTGGAATGCGACACTCTCCTCCAAGATGGCGACTTGCGTACACTGCCATCCTGAAAACCCCACAGCCGCTGCCTCTGATTGCTGGAGAAGCTTTGCCACCATTGCTGCTACCGCTGGCCCCAAACTACTGGGAGGACGTGCTTGGGTGCCACAACTTAGATGTGGGCATACAGAAGGAAGGAAGAGAATGAAAGAAAGCAGATGGGAGTGGATGGGCCCTGGGCTCAAGCACCCCCCACGCAGCCCTGCTACTCTGTTACCATCTTGTCAATTTGTGCATCAATTGGACATTTGAATCATGAGCCTTAGAAATCGCCATGTGAGGGACCCAAACATCTCACTGTGGAAGAGGATTATATTGTTTTTGTCATTGAGTGGGAATGACGGATGGTGGATGCTGCTTTTAGAGCATTTTCGGTCGATGGGATCGCAGATATTTCGTGTTGAGGAGAGCACGGGAAGTCAGTCCACCCTGTTTCCCATGCTCCTGATGTACCAGCCCCTTTAACTGCCTCATATTCATTCCCAGGATGAGGGCATCGCTGCCCAGGCAGCATTTATTGCCCTTCCCAAAATGGCCAGAGGGCAGTTAAGAGTAACCCACGTTGCTGTGTGTCTGGAGTCACATGTAGACCATCCCAGGTAAGGATGGCAATTTCCTTCCTTAAAGGACACAACAGAACCAGGCAGGGTTTTCCGACAATTGACAATGTTTCATGGTCATCATTAGATTCTTAATTGCAGATTTTTATTGAACTCAAATACCAGCCCATTGCCTGGGTTTCTGGATTAACAGCCCAGTGATATTACCACTCGGCCAGCAACTCCCCTCATCAGGTTCTGTTTTACACTCACTCTGTGATTGCCCTCTTTTGTGGGCCCGTACCTTTCCCGTCTGGTCGGGTCTGGTCCTAATATTCACTGCTGTCTGGAGCATGTTTTGTCTTCGGCCACGGTTTAAGGTTTCACCTTCAGGAGTAAACTCTGATGATTCATGCTTCAGGAGCAAGGCTGAGACTGCATTTGCAGCACAGGCAGCAGCAGGCCAGATATTTACTGATTCAGTGGATGTCTCCCTGACAGTGCCTAAGAGCTGAA
>NW_025211009.1:5453-6337 GCF_004010195.1 Chiloscyllium plagiosum
ATGGATAGAGCTATGCAGAGAATAAATATTGTGGGAATTTGGGAATTATTCACATCGCAGTGTTTACTTTGTGAATAAAATCAAGTTGAAACGCAAATCAAATTCTGTTTCCCTTTGTCTGCATCACTGACAATACCTTCGGGTAAAGTTTTTGTTTTAATACACAGACTGATTGAAGTGTCTGAAGCACAGACAGCATTGGAGACTGGCCTGAACCAGGATTGGTAGACGCACTGTTAACAATGTCACATGTTCCCCTACAGTCCTTGTTGTTTGGAATACCTTCCCCAGTTAGTGTCGTGGAATATTCTCTGATGGGACTCAAGTATCACAGAATACCTACAGTGTGGAAACAGGGCGTTCGGCTCAACAAGTCCACACCAACCCTCCAAAGAGTAATCCACCTAGACCCATTCATGAACATGCACATCTTTGGACTGTGGGAGGAAACCAGTGCACATGGAGGAAATCCACACAGACACGGGGAGAATATACAAACTTCACACAGACAGTCACCTGAGGCTGGAATTGAACCCACGTCATGATGGTATGAGGCAGCAGTGTTATCCACTGAGCCACCGTGCTGCCTGTGGCAGAGAGCTGGCATATCATTGAAAGCCTGTTGAAGAGAATTCTTGGTATAATTCTGGTCCCCAAATGGACAAAAAGAAAAAATATTTTATTTTACATTTTATCTGAAACCCTACTGAAAAAAAATCATGTTGTCAAGGACAGAAAAGCATTTGGAAACAACCTATACATTTGGCAATGGAGTACGGGCTTCCCAAACAATGGGAAGGCTGGTTTCTCAAAGTATAGTGAATAATTCAATGTTTAAGTAACATCTGATATTTTTACTGGCTTCCCAAAAAAAACTGCTGACA
>NW_025211009.1:6386-7884 GCF_004010195.1 Chiloscyllium plagiosum
CCCCCTGAGTTTGGGGATTGAATTACAGCTTTAATGCACAGTGTCTCCCCCCTGAGGTTGGGGATTGCATTACAGCTTTAATGTAGGGTGGCTCCCCCCTGAGGTTGGGATTGAATTACAGCTTTAATGTAGGATGGCTCCGCCCTGAGGTTGGGGATTGCATTACAGCTTTAATGGAGGGTGGCTCCCCCCTGAGGTTGGGATTGAATTACAGCTTTAATGGAGGGTGACTCCCCCCTGAGTTTGGGGATTGAATTACAGCTTTAATGTAGGGTTGCTCCCCCCTGAGGTTGGGGATTGAATTACAGCTTTAATGTAGGGTTGCTTTCCCCCCCAACCCCTACCCGGGGTTGGGGATTGCTTAACAAAAGAATGAAGAGACAAATAAAACCTGCAGACGCTGGAATCCACAATAGACAGGCAGGAGGCTGCAAGAACACAGCAAGCCAGGCAGCATCAGGAGGTGGGGAAGGTGATGTTTCAGGTGGAACCGTTCTCCAGGAGTGAAGAATGAAGACATCCAGTGCCAGTTTGCTCTCCTTCCATTTTTCTCTCATCACACTTACTGGGACAAATGGGGAAAGGTGTCTCCGACTGATCTGTCCTGCTGTCTTATCATCGCACCTGGGAGATACACACACCAAAGCTTTTTCATGCAGAGAACAGAATCAATTTGGGAAACTACTACAATATTCTCCAGTCCCTGAATGAGCTGCAGACAATCCCATTGGTGATCAAAGAGAGTTCAGGGTTGGAACATACAACACAGAACAGTGGAGCACAGAAAAGGTCCTTCACACCTTGATGCTGTGCTGACATTTTATCCTCCTCTCAGGTCAAACTATCCTCCATCCCCTTCATTTACAACCATCCATGTGACTCTCCAAGAGTTGTGGAAATATCCCGAATGTATCTGACTCTACTATCACTGTTAGCAGGGCATTCTACACCACTCTCTGTGTAAAGAACCTACCTCTGACATCTCCCCGAAACTCAATCCCACTGCTAATGAAAGGCAATGCACCATATGCCTTCATAACAAACCTGTTAACGTGGGTTGGAGTGGATCCCATGATCCCTCTGTTCCTCCACCCTGCCAAGAATTCTGCCTTAAACCATGAAATCTACATTCAAATTTGAGGATATGGGACTTTACAAATGAGGTCTGTCAACTAGATTTCAGAAGACTTTTCTGCATTTCCTAAAGTGAGCTTTGTTTAAATCCTTTATCCAATAATTAATCACTGTCTGCTGTTGGAAAGTGTTCAGTGTATAAGGTATGTATGATTTAGAGAGCGGATCTAATATTTATTACCATTATCTATTATTACCTCCCACCCTCCCCGACCCTAGTAATAAAACTACAGGAACCAATTGTCTAACCCCACAGAGAGCATAATCACAGCAACACTCACTTATGGCCAGCCTGCTGGGGTGAAATCCTCTGGTAGGGTGTCAGGTGTCCTTCCAGCAGTGGGGAATTGATTCCTGGTATCCC
>NW_025211009.1:12198-13847 GCF_004010195.1 Chiloscyllium plagiosum
ATGTCACACATGGGAGGGAAGGGACAGACAGTAATAAAACCAGCACCTTTGATGCAAATTCTAACAGTTGCAGAACCTTTCATGCTGTTTATGATTAATTGTGCAGGTCCTCTCCTTTAAACCAAAACTAAAAGTGTGAAGCAGTACTTTCTCAACGTAATAGATGTGTCTACTAGAGTTCCAGAGGCAATTCCATTCTGGAGTGTTCAGGGAAAAAGGGTGGTGGAGGGGTTGGTAGCTTTCTTGACGCGGTATGGGGTCCCCAGAGAGATATAACCTGATCCAGGGTTTAATTTTACTGCTTAGCTGTTTCAGGAAGTCATGGACAGGTTAGCCATACAACACTGAGAATCAAGTGTGTACCGTCCTGAATCCCAGGGAGCCTTGGAAAGGTGAACTCAGACCCTGAAGACCATGTTAACAGCGTGCTGTCAGGTTAACTGAATTGTTGGTATAAAGGCATCCCATTCATATTGTCCCAAACAAACTGACTCAGTTTACTCCCTTTGAATGAATATTTTGACATGAAGTGATGGGGCCTTTAAAATTGGAAGGGTTTTGAGTTGCAGACCTGGGGAGTATTCCAGCCAAGATCTGGCAGCGATTGTCCCTTTCACCCTGTGAACTGAGAAGGAGGTTGCGGTCAGGAATGGGCACAGAGTCGGAAAGGGGACCTATCTGTGTGTTTCTATCTGACTCTGTGTGAGAATTTGAATCTCAATCCTGGATTTGATCCTTTAATCTCACTCCCTCCCTGAACAGCTCTCCTAAAGCAAGGCCCTGGAGCAGGGTCTGTCCCTAATTGGAGAGAGTGGGTGTGAGAGACCATCGAGAGACTGGGGGCCATCTGGACAGATGACTGTCACCTCCTTAATCTCTCCATGTCATCCCTTGACTTGTCCTTGGATTAGATTAGTTTACTTTAGATTACTTTACAGTGTGGAAACAGGCCCTTCGGCCCAACAAGTCCACACCGACCCGCCGAAGCGCAAACCACCCATACCCCTACATTTACCCCTTACCTAACACTACGGACAATTTAGCATGGCCAATTCACCTACCCTGCACATCTTTGGACTGTGGGAGGAAACCGGAGCACCCGGAGGAAACCCACGCAGACACGGGGAGAATGTGCAAACTCCACACAGTCAGTCGCCTGAGGCGGGAATTGAACCCGGGTCTCTGGCGCTGCGAGGCAGCAGTGCTAACCACTGTGCCACCGTGCCGCCCACAGGGATCTGTCTGATATTTTCTCTTCCTTCTCTTACTCTGTATCACTCACTTCATACCTGTCTCTCTCTCTCTCTCAGAATTTCTCTCTCTCTCTGGCAACCTCTCCTATTGTCTTTTTTCTCTTTGATCTCTTCTTTCTACTTTTGCACATGTTCCTTCCTTCCATCCTTCCTCCCTCCCTGAGACTACAACCTCAGCCATCTCCAGAATATGTGTTGGATTCCTTTCCATGAGGAATAACGGCAGGTTACACAGAGACTGTGGACACAGAAAGACTCTGTCCTAGCAAGGCTACAACAGCTGGTGGGAATGGGGAAAATGGAATGGCCAACAACCCGGGCTGAAACCTTTGTGCTCCCACCAGACCAGATCACTGCAGAGGGTGACATATTGGGGAGCAAGATTGACTGTCCCAG
>NW_025211009.1:14269-15998 GCF_004010195.1 Chiloscyllium plagiosum
AATTAAGGGACATGGTCAAAGGCAGATAGATGGATTGAGGCCACAGATCAGTCATGATCTCATCGAATGACAGAACAGGTTCCAGGGACTGAATGTCATACTCATCTTCCCAAGAAACAGTTTGTTCACATTGTTTCAATATCTCCTTCCCAGGATGGTTAATGAACATGTTACTTTTAATTCCTCTATGTCAGTTTCTCCTTGTCCCTCTCACCTCAGGAACCAGTTTATTCCTGAAAGAGTTACTGCTGATTCATTCAATCCATGAAAAGTTATTAAAGTTCTGAAGGTAAGAGAGAGCCAAGTGGGGCTTTAGGGAATAGGAAACACAAAGTGAGAAACAGAAGGAAAAGCTGGAGAAAGCCAGGCTGAGGTGTGCTGAAAGGACCTGGTGAGAACCTGTCCCAGTTGCTTCTAACTCGAACTCTGAGAGGTCGATATCACTGATCAAGTTTAACAAGTTTCTGGTGTAAAAAAAAATGAAATGAGTATGGGAAAAGTTAAAGTCACAGCACCAGAGGAAAGATAGGTTCTGAGCAGAAATAAACTTGTAGGCAGCTGTTCACCTCGAATAAAGGTTTGAGAATGAGTTATCATCTTAACTGGAGGAGTAATGATGGCATTTTCTTCTGTGACCACAAAGGGGGAGAGCCTTAGTACATATGGATAACCCAACAAATCTTCCAACTGGTATCTGTGCGTATACTGTACCCTCCTTTTTTGGAAAGGAAGGAACCATTTTCCATCTCTCTGCATTGAATGTTATTGACCAGACTTACAAGGCCACCTGTGCAGTTCCACTCCTTTCCCACAGTGAATTATAATGAGGGCAGCAGGACACACGACATGGTTTAGGACAGAGCTACAGGACCATTGACAAGCTGGAGTTGTGAAATTAAATACATTGTTGCCAGATTCCTTATGGCTGAAGAGATTATCATTTACTGATCTGAAGAACTGAAGTAAACGGACAAATAAACATTTTTTTCAACTGCTGTCTGAACTTGGTCTGGGTGACAGCATAAAACTGTTTGTGCAGCAGCTCAGGAGCTGCAACATCGAACCCAAAAATGTCCACAAAAATGTGTAGATAAATCATCACATTTAGAGAGGAACAAGTGGGTTAGTTGTACATGAAAGATACTGAGCAGGTTCATATTCCACACCTTATTTCAGAGCAGAGGGAGAGAATCGTGTGATTCTGAACAGCTCCAAACCCAGCAGGGAAAGGGACAGACACAAACATATATTTTCGGAGCTTTATCCAAAGGCTCTGAATGTCAAGTGAGAGATGGACAGGATGACCAACAGAGAGAGTGAGAGTGAACACAGAGTGAGACATCAAGATGAACATCAGTGGAGAGACAGCACAGAGAATGAGTGACCAAGAGTAACATCAGCAGAAAGATTAAGTGCGATGTGAGTCAAGTGAAACGTCAGTGTGGAAAGTGAATGCACAGTGAGACCAAATGAATGTCAGTAGAGAAAGGGAGTGCACAGTGAGAGGCCAACAAGAACGTCAGCAAAGGGATTACGTGTAGAACGAGAGACAACAAGTCACAGCAGCACATGGGATCGACAGTGAAATGGGGGCTTCACAGGAACATCAGCAGAGACGGAGAGACAGAAAGGGAAGGAAACAGAAACAGTGTGAGGGGTCAGTGGGAGATTTGGAGGATCATCATTCGGGATCAGATGTGCAAAATGAGAATCAGGAGATAAATCAGCA
>NW_025211009.1:17241-19876 GCF_004010195.1 Chiloscyllium plagiosum
AACATCAGCACAGAGACTGAAGTGTTGAATGAGGCCATTGACCCTGAGAAAGGGCAGTGCCAGTGGAGAGGGTGGGAGAACTTATCTCACTGGGATAGGGAGAACTTAGCAGGAAAGATGATGTAACAAAGAGGTTCTGCTGAGCAGAGCCATGGAATTCCAATGACCGATTGAAAACCAATAAAAGGCAAGTTGTGTATGAAGAATGGTGCTAAATGTGACAGAATTTGAAAAGACCAGCAACTCAAGACAAGACATCCGTGAGGGACTGAAGCAGAACTGTACTGCAGTGCAATCTACAACGTCAGGATCCAGCAGATTCCCAGTTAACCATTCCCATTAAGCCAGGAAATTTTTCTGGCTCAATGGAGAGTACAGGAGAGCATTCCAGGAATAGCCCAGGCTTGAGGTGTCACCCTGTCAAGCTACCAAACAGGACTACTTGCTTCACAAATAGCACAAGCAGCAAGTGATGGACAGAATTAAGGGATGCCACAACGAAGGGACCAGATCTAAGCTTTACTTAGAAGTCCTGCTGTGTCCAGTTGTGAAATGTGGGGGTCAAGTTTTTAAAAACTCATTGGAGGAAGAGGCTGCACAAGTATCCTTATCCTCAATGATGGAAGAGCCCAACACATCAGGGAAAAAGATAAGACTGAAGCATTTGCAGCAACCTTCAGCCAGATTGGCAGCGGGTAATACAACTCAGCCTCCTCCAGTGGTCACTAACATCACAGGTACCAGTCTTCAGCAAATTTGATTCACTCCATGTCACATCAAGAAACTGTGGGAGGCACTGGATAGTGTAAAGGCTGTGGGCTCTGACAATGTTCAGAGTCAGAGAGTCACACAGACATACAGCATGGAAATGGACACTCCGGTCCAACTCGCCCATGCTGACCAGTTATCCAAAATTAATCCAGTAACTTCAATCTGACTGAAGACTTGTGTTCCAGAACATGCTCCTCCCCTCGTCAGTCTGTTCCAGTGGAGCTACCACACTGGAATCAAAAATTGCCAAGGTATACAAAAGGCAGGATAAATCCAACCCAGCCAAATAGTGCCCCATCAGTCTCCTCTGCATCATCAAAGTGATGGAAGCTTCTATCAAGCAGCACCCGCTCAGCAATAAGCTGTTCAGTGAGCCCAGTTTGGGCTTCTCCAGGGCCATTGGTCTGGAACCCATCCGAAACTTGGTTAAAACATGGACAAAGGATTCCAGAGGCGGGGAGAGATGAACAGCTCATAACATCAAGGCCGCATCTGAACGAGCGTGGCATCAAAGGGACCTTGGCTAAACGGGAACCAATGGGTATCATGGGGCACATTCTCTGCTGGTTGGAGTCATGGTCGAGAGTGTGGTGCTGGAAAAGCACAGTCGGTCAGGCAGCATCTGAAGAGCAGGAGATTCAACGTTTCAGGCACAAGCCTCTCATCAGGCTAATGTCTGAAACATTGATTCTCCTGCTTCGCGAATGCTGCCTGACCTACTGTGCTTTTCCAGCACCACACTCTTGAATCTGATCTCCAGCATCTGCAGACCTCCCTTTCTCCTGGTTGGAGTCATACCTCACCCTCCACGAGAGGAAGGCAGGTGGTGCACCAGTCTCCTGTGACTATTCCCCTCTCTAACAGGTTTACTGTTTTGGAGACTGTTGGGAGGGATAGCCTTTCGGGGGGAGGATAACAGCAGAGCCAGGCCTGGGGCACGACAACTGGCTCTGCTGTAAACCAGGGGCGGGCAGAGTCCAAGCGAGTGATGGTTGGAGGGGACTTGCTAGGGTCAGCAGCCAGAGTCATTGTGCACACAGGTAGGAAGAGGGGTAGGGTCCTGAGGAGGGAATACAGGGAGTTAGGAAAGAGGTTGAAAAGCAGGACCTTGAGGGTAGTAATCCTTGAGTTAGTCCCAGTGCTACATGCTAGTGAGGCCAGGAACACAAGATAGGACAGAGGAATGTGTGGCTAAGGAGCTGGTGCAGGGGGCAGGGTTTCAGGTTCTTTGATCATTGGGACCTCTTCTGTGGCAGGGCTGACCTGTACAAGAAGGATAGGTTGTACCTAAACTGGAGGGGAACCAATATCCTCGCAGGGAGGTTCGCTAGTGCTACTCAGGAGGGTTTCAACTCGAGTGGCAGGGGGCTAGGAACCAGAACAGCAGGTCAGGAAATGGAAGGATTGGGGAGAAGGGAGATGCTAGGACCAGGAAATCAGAAAGGAAGGTCGGGCAGCGACAGGTAAATGAACACGATGGGACTGATGGGCTGAAGTGTGTTTATTTCAACACAAGGAGCATCATAGGGAAGGCAGATGAGCTTCGAGCCTGGATCAGTATATGGGACTATGGTATAGGGGCCAATACTGGAGTTGGTTGAGGGAGGGGCAGGACTGTCTGCTCAGCATTCTAGGGTTTTGTTGTTCTGGATGAGACAGAGAGGGAGGTAGAAGACACGGAGGAATGACATTACTGATCAGGGAGAATGTTGTTACTCTGCACTCAGAGAGGACACAGTGGAGGCTCATCCACTGAGGCAGTATGGGTAAAGCTCAGATATCACTCTGATGGGGTAATACTGTAAATCCTTGAACTGCCACTGAGACATTGAGGAACAAATACGTAGGCAGATTATGGAAAGAT
>NW_025211009.1:19885-21343 GCF_004010195.1 Chiloscyllium plagiosum
ACTTCCCCAATATTGACTGGTACATCCTGAGAGCAAGAAGCTCAGATGGGGCAGAATTTGTTTAGTGCATCCAAGAGGGTTTGTTGAAACAGTATGTGGATAGTCCAACGAGAGGACCTTGTATTGGCAAATGAGCCTGGTCAGGTGACAGACCTATCAGTAAGAGTTTTGGAAACAATGATCAGAACTCCTGCCGCTTGACATTCAATGATGTTCCAGCAGCTGAATCAACATTGTGGGCTCACCACATAAACACAGTGGCTACAAGAGCAGGGCAGATGCTTGGAATACTGCAGTGTGTAATTCCCTTCCTGACTCCCCAAAGCCTGTCCAACATCTACAAGGAACTAATCTGGAGTGTGATGGAATACTCCCCACTTGCCTGGATGGGTGCAGCTCCAACAACCCTCAAGAAGCTTGACACCATCCAGGAGAAAGGGGCCCACTTGATTGCACCACATCCACAGGGATCCACTCCCTCCACTATCAACATTCAGTAGCAGCAGTGTGTTCCATGTACAAGCTGCATTGCAGAAATTCGCCAAGATCCTGAGACAGCACCTTCTAAACCCATGACCACTTCCCATCTAAAAACACAAGGGCAGCAGATACTTGGGAACCTCACTCTTTGAATGTTGCCTCCGAGCCACTCACTGTCCTTAATTGGAAATATTTCGCCAAAATTCCCTGTCTCTAGGTCACATTCCGGGAATTCCCTCTCTAAGTGCATTGTGGGTTAATCTACTGCATGTGACCTGCAGTGGTTCGATAAGGCAGCTCATCACCATCTTTTCAAGGGGAATTCAGGACGTCAATAAATGCCGTCCTGCCAGCAATGTCCATGTCCCATGGATGGATAAAAAACTGAGACTTGGCAGGACATTGTAACAAGGATTGTACTGAGAGGCAGGAGGGCAGACAGATAAGATCAATAACAGAGCAGGCCCAGAAATAGATTGTGAGCTGAAGATTACAAAGAACTGTGCAAACCCGGGTCAGAAACTAATATGAAAGTCGAGTCCTGGGGGAAATAGTCAGCAAGTCTGTAGAATCAGACCAGGAGATGTATGACCAACACTAACATCTTGACCAGAGGGTGACCAGGAAAGCAATAACTTGCTGCTTATAAAAATAGGAATTGCTGGGGAAAAGCAAATTACTGCGGATGCTGGAATCTGAAACCAAAAGAGAAAATGCTGGAAAATCTCAGCAGGTCTGGCAGCTTTGAAAAAGTGTCATTTAGACTCGAAATGTCAGCTGTTTCCCTCCTTCCAGATGCTGCCAGACCTGCTGAGATTTTCCAGCATTTTCTCTTTTGGTAATTGCTGGAGAAACTGGGCAGGTTTGGCAGCATCTATTGGGAGAAAGTGAAGATAATGTTTTGAATCCAGTGAACCTCCATCAGAACTGATAATAGCCAGGAAAAGATAGATTATGTGCTGAAGAGAAGGATGGGGT